>NC_056733.1:1830363337-1830560837 GCF_019279795.1 Protopterus annectens | reverse complement strand
AGCCCATGAGCAGCAGGAGTGGACCGCCCTGTGGAACTATCTAGTCCACAGGGTCAGTGATGTCGGCCTGCATAACAGCAGTTATGAGCAGGTTCGGCATCATTGCAGCGACCTGCTTTGTAATGCCCGTTGGTGTGCTGCTGCAGTCTGGGGGGATCACCTTGCAATGGGGGGGTCTGCCATCCATCCCCCTCTGACACATGTTGAGGAGCTCCTCACCAGCCTCGTGGCACCTGCCCTCCCGCAGACGCAACAACTGGCGGAGACCATAGTGGAGTTGGGAGCTACCCACACACTAGCTGAGAAGCGTGCAGGTAAGACCACAGAGCACATCAGTAGACCACTATTGCGTATGCATCCGCATCTGTACAGGTAGATAATGCATATGTGAGATGTCATATATATAGTCTGTTGCTGCGTAGTAGTAATAAACAGATGTGCATAAGC
Organism: Protopterus annectens; assembly: GCF_019279795.1. Taxonomy (NCBI): domain Eukaryota; kingdom Metazoa; phylum Chordata; order Ceratodontiformes; family Protopteridae; genus Protopterus; species Protopterus annectens. The sequence continues at coordinate 1,830,560,390 of NC_056733.1, read as the reverse complement.
TGTAGTATTGTGGACTTGTACTGTTGATGTATTGTAATGCGATACCCACCCTGGAGCAATGCCACAGCTGTGGCTACTGACATCACATCTCTCACACACACTTATGTAGGTCCATCTGGTATACCACCAAGGCAGCAGCCTGTAGCTGTTGAGTATGGTTTATGTTCATGCTTGCCAATACACCGGTCATGTAATGGCTATGGTATATTCCATGCACACATCTAACACACCTATCCATAAAGCATGCCATACATATTCACATGTTGTTGCTGTTAACTGCACTGAATCACAGTGGTGACTATGATGGTGTATCTGAAGGGTATGTCAGACACCTGCAATATAACTAACATCCTGTCATTGTGAAATGTGTCCACAGGGATGAACATAATGGTGGGACACATGGCCTACAATAGGGACATGTGTGAAACATCACCCTTATACAGTGCTACAATGGTGTATATACCAGTATTACAATGGCAAGTGTTACAGATCTACACTACGGCATATCATAATACTGTGGTCCACAACCCTTAAAACCTGCAATGTAGTCCCAACATGAGCAATGAGTGTGTAATACGGAATCGTAGGTTAGGGCAGCAAATATGGGGAATACATACCTTCACAAACACTGGAAGCATATGTGTGTACACACTCCAGACAAAATATAGTAGAAGCAGCTGTTGAGGTACTGACTGCATTTGTCATGGAAATGCACCTTTCAGTAAGTACACATCCCCAATGTCACACCACATATTGGTCTGCTGTCCAAGACATTTGACCATCAAATATGCACACTTACCTGCAATAGAGGCAGGCATGGCTTGCACACATCTTACATGACATGGCATGGGCCTCATACCCAACAGGTAGCACCCATAAGCTGGACATGCAGCCATACCTCACCATTGCATATGCCATGGCAAACAGTGCAGACAGTCATTTATGTGGCAAGGATGTATGGGACAGGAATGATGTAGGAAATAAACAGATGGCCATCCAAGACAAATGATGTCACATGTAGCAAACTGGTCATGCGGGCTGCCCAGTAATATGCCACAACACTGAGGGGGTTGCAGGAATGTCCATCAAGTACTAGCTGTGCAGTATCCGTCTCAGCAATTGCCTGGACTCTGCAAGCATGTGGCCTATGGGTTAGGGTAATCAGATGTGACAAGTTATACCACAGGAAACATTCAGACAGGCCTCCATATAGGTAGTGTATGCATAACAGAAGTGGTTCCCAACAGTCATGTGTTGCAATGTGTACTGGTGTACAATGACCACATTGGAAACCTACAGACAGTATTATGTAAGATACACTTGCTGCACAACCAACGCTTCACCCCACCTCAGGCCCACCATCCCCATCTGCACTGTGCTGGTGCCAGTCTACACCTCTATGTTTGCCATTCATTAGCTGGGACTAGGCTGTTACACGTGGTGTTCAGTATTTGGGACACTGCATACTGACACATGTGTAGGACATAGTTGTCAAGCATCTGCAAAAATGCTGAAGGTAGGGAGGGGGTTGTCATCATGACACACCAGTGCACTGCAGCAGGGATGCTAAGGATGCTATGAATGGCTGTATCTGCACACAGTCAGGTTCGAGAACTGTGGCAGATGTAACCTTGACTCCACTGCAATAGTGGTGGCAGTGTGTGAACTCCAAGGGATGTGCACATGAGTTGAACTTGCAATCATGCAGAGTTGGAGGACGTGTAGGGCAGCCTGATCATATACTGGCAAATGCAGATGCCCCATGCTAGTATACCCCTGCCAGGAATAGTGACTGCTGTAGTACACATAACAGTAGCTGCAACAAACCATCATGATATGGGCGCACACACATATGCACCCACAAAGTGCGTGCATCACGGTCAACATCAGCACAACTAACACATTTGTTAGATACTGCATTTGAATGTACAGGACATATGTCACATATCAGGCTCATGTAATGTTAACATATGCAGTGATGTGGTCCCATGGCATATCAAGGCAGAGGGCGCCATATCAATAAAGGTGTGTACACTCCCCATAGCCATGGTAAGGTTTGATGGTTGTCAGTGCAATAGTATCGTATTGGTCATACATGCACCGCTGATGTTGAGATCTGTAAAATCAGACATCAGGCATTCACAAATGACATCTGTCCACATATCATCCCAGGTATGTGTTGGACAAACACATAGGGGCTGTGAGCATTAGAGCAGACATAACTGACACAGTAATAAACATTCAGCAATGGTGTGTACAGCTATGAGGTATGGTGCACAGTACATGGCAGGGTGCAGAATAGGTGCACAGCAATACTGTGTACATGGGTGCAGTGTTTTCAAGGGGAAGGGCCATCACTTACTAACACAGGCCATGCATCACACACATGTATACTGTTGCTAGCATGGATTGACTATAGCTGCACTGCATGCTGTTGAGTACCATGTTATGCATGTTGACAGATGGGTAATGGGAGGTCTGTGTGTACTATCCTTCTGCAACCTCACCTGTAGGTGTGTGTGTGGGTGGGGGAGTTATTTGTAAGTGCAATCTGGTGGAGTGGAGAGGTTTGATGTATGTAGGATGTATGTGTGCATGTGTGTGTGTTTGTGTGAGTGTCCATGTATGCACATGTGTGATTGTGGGGTGTTCATACGTCAGTACTTCCCTTTGGAATCATGCAGTACATGGACATGGACTGACACATGAGATGCCAGGAATACTTGTCTGATATGTAATCTCAGGACAGCTGATAGTATAATAAGGTCTGTAGCATGGAACATGCATTGGGAGGGACACTAGACACCAGGTATACTGTTAAAATTGCAATCAGCAGAAGGGCGAATGACTACTCACATATGCAGCAGTACGGACGCACTGAGGAATTAATAGAAAACAACAGGGAGTGTATCCATATATTACTGTTGTCCACATAATAACCCAATTGAGCAGCATATCTTGCATCTACTGAGCAATAGTTACATATGACACTCCAGTACATGACATTATTGAGTAAACGTAGTAGCCCTAACATATAGGAGCCATGATCACGATGACTGGACATACGCAGGGTGAACACTGGATGACAGCAGTGAGACCTTGTAAAACCTACTCCAATCATGTCAAAGAGTTAATGGAGTAACAGGAAATGTGTTGTGATCACTTGTCTAGGCATTTAGAAGAATGATACATTAATGAGTAGTATTAATGAGTGTATGTTACCAAGTGTGATGCAGGATGGGGAACTTACGTGAATAAACTTGTGACTGTCTGTAAACTCAGGGACAGATAGGTATTATGGTGGAATTTCAGGGTGTTTGTGTGTGTGTATGTGTGTGTGTGTGTGTGTGTGTGTGTGTACTGTTATGCAATGCCATACAGGTCTTAATGTGCATTTCTTGTTTTCCCCTCACAGGTGGTAGGTGGGTCAGGATCTCTCCTGCATGCAATCTGACGCTGGTGTCCATACAGACACCGAAAATGATGATAGGACTGTTGAGGCACAAGCTGGGTTGTCATAGGCCGAAACTGCTCCATTGTTTGACATCCACCTGTTAGCCATCCCAACCCCGCCACACACAGTCACAGTGCCTATAGTTACCCCATCACCAGTGGCCATAGCAGAGGGACAGTTGGCGGTTGGTAGTAGTGCACAAGAGAGTATGGTATCTATGCCTGCTGTGTCTGGACACAGCAGGCATAGCCGGATGTCCAGCAGGGCACCAAATAGGTAGATGTACTGGGGTGCTCTTGGGAGGACCGCTGGTCATCATGCCCCTGGCAGAAGTGCCACAACTGGCACCACCAGAAGCATGTTTCAGACTGTCATGGGGGCACAGGCATGTATGGAACTGTACACCAGACAGGGACTGAGGCTGCAGAGGGCTGCTCTCTCATCTGTAAGTGCCAACTTCCATGAACTTGCAGGTGCCCTCCGTGATTATACCGAGGTCATGGATAGATGGTTGGGTGAGATGGTGGGCCTCATCGACCATGGATTATTCATGCTCGAACATGTGGCGGGAGTGGGGTGACGGCCGCGTGGACGTAGGCCAACAACACCAACAGCTGGTGGTTGACTTGGACATGCAAGGACACCAAGGTGCTCCCGTAGTGGCAGAACCAGCCCCAGCAATGCAGAGGGGGTGCTGTCCACACCACAACACAGCAGGCCATGTGCAAGTGGCCCTGGCCAGTCCCAGGAGGGACCTGGTTCCAGCGGACATCTGTCATCATCAGGGGAGAGTAGCACATCGAGGCCTGTACCTGGATGTGCCCATGAAACCCCTGGCAGGCACAGTACGCGTGTCCATGGCCGGAGGCAGTGAACTGCACACCTTGCCAGGTATGGTCTGCAGCTGTCCAAGAAACACCTGTATAGGGCAGCCACATGGCAGAACTGTGTGCATGCATACCCACACACTATACAAACACACCTACGGCAACCCCATACCTACACACACCATATCACCATGCCCATATCACCTAATTACACCCCTCACCCACACACATGGTGGCAAATGTATGGCCTACCCTCGGTCTCTGGCAAAGCAACAACACACCCTGTGCATATGATGATACCTGTGCCACATCCCTGTCATCCATAACATCGATGCAGGGACAGGCTAATATGGGTCTGATGCACACGGTGACTGCACTACAGTGTACCAATGTACTGCTGTGTAACATGTTGTCAGCAGTAATGTTTAATGCTTACATGCAGTGTAGCTGTCCAGCCATGATGCAATAAAGCTGTTAGTAACACTGAGTGATTCTGGTCTCCATAATGTTATCCATTTGTGTTGTAGGTGTACATGTGTCAGCAGGAGGATGGTCTGCAGTCATATTCCAAAAGGGGTATGGTACTGTGGTGACACCATGGCTGTGACATATCCTGAGTACAGTTAAACATGTCACAGGTCTGTATAACAGTTACTGCCTGTGTCACATGGACAGGTGATGCCCTGGGACATGTGTAATCAACAACCTGATGTAGATCCATCCACATACATGCACACTCTTACTTGGCAACACTGGGACTAGACCCCTACCTAGGTATATAGTGCTTTTGATGTGTGTGGCTTTCATTGCACACACCACATAGCATTTAGGATGAGGTGTGTTCCAGGTTACATGTTACATGCAGAACATCCCCAGATGTGTACAGTATAGTAATGGGGGATGTAATGGTTGTATATGGGCAACACATAGTGTGACATACCATAATATACACATTAACAGACACATAACAGGCAGACATACATCATAGAGACCTGGGCCAATCAGTGCTAACTAAGATATCAGTGTGTCCAATGTGTTACAAGTAGGCTGCACACAGCACATGCATAACTGGGCTGTATTGTATTATCAGTTACCTGTATGGCTGATGGTGACAGCATACAGTGGTACATGGGACATGTACCAGAGCTACCATGGTGTAATGATAGTGTACACAGCACCACACCCCACTGTGGATACTGTACCCACTGGAGCCCATGATGACACTCTGACATACCCACCATCACACATTGACCACGACTGCAATACAACCCATTGTCCATCCCAACAGTGGTACTACAGGGATATGCATCTTATGCACATGCCACAGGCATAGTAGGGTGATGCATTGTCATGCCTCACCTATGGGCAGCAACATCACTATCTGTAAGACTGTGTGGCAATGTGTATTGTAATAGGAGTATGTGGCCTTGGAATGCTGTACCCTACAGATATACACACATGCACACATACACACACTAGCCAGAACTCAGTGGTTATCCCATGCCTATCAACCCATTTGTACAACACTGTTGTGCTGGTACTGCAATGTTCAGGTAGCCATTAGGGAGAGCAGTGTAACAGGGCACATATAATGTCCAGTACAGCAGCAGCCACATCTAACTGTGGCAATGGGTGTTGCGGTGGGTGTGAAGGCCCTCATGGTATTCCCAACTACAGGTGCACTAACACACAGATACTGATATCCTCAGTAATGCACACATGCACATTTGTCAGTACTGGGGTGCATCGCTGCAGGTGGTCATAGGTGTGTACCTTGCTATTGTCTATGGAGAGATGGGAAGTGTAGGGGGTGTGTGTACAGTGGTATCATGCCACCTTCCATGTGCCAGTAAGCAATCTATCTACAGACACCACTGTGGCGACCCTCAGGGTGAGTGTGACATGCATCAGCCAATCCTCTGGGTGCTTGCAAATGGCCACTGAGGTGATCCAGTTGACATGTATGCAACATGTATTACAAAACATGGTTAGTGTCTGTGTTGGAGACCTGTACCCAAGCATGTTCTGTTGACTGTGGTAGTATAGTGGAGGTACCCATGGCATGTGGTGCGTACAGGGTGTTGTGTCCTATCTGTCCCGGTTATAATACAGCTGGGCAGACATGTCAGCGTCAGTCCACCATAGGTTGCTTGTACGTATCCAAGCTGGGCATTTGCCATCTGCAGATCTGTACAGTGACTGACAGACATCATCTTGCCAACTAGCTATGCAGTAGGATGAATGTGCCGACAGATAGACGTATGACACCAATATGTATACCATTACTACATGCCGGAAGCCCTCACTGACATATGCTGTACAGACAGTAGCCTACAGTTACTTTCCAAATGTCAGATCATTATCCAATAGGAGATATATACTGTGACACAGCTCACACACCAGGAACATGACAGTGAGGCCTCAGAGTTCATCTATGCATGCAGGGGTGCTTGTTTCCAGTACTATATTTAGCAATCTACTCTTTCTTGGGAAAGCACTGTCAACAGTAGTAATGGCATGATACACTACATGCCAATGTGATGGCATGAAACCTGGGTTACTACCCTTGTATGTAACACATTCACATGGATAAGAGTGATATACAGGTGGTATATACTCGAGTGTCCCAGACATGACACTCACACTCCTTGCTACTGTAATGACGGCACACAGATGTATGCTTTGTACATGGCATTACATACACTTATTACAGATATCATTACCCTATTATTTTATCAGACTGGAATGTGAGCACTGGTTACCAGGGCTGAGCCATGCTTAGCAGGTGTCAGCATTGCTGCAATATAACAGCTAAGCACATTTGCGCACTGGTAAGCAAAGCCTACATGGTGCAAGTGCCCGTACATTTAACCGTACATTAGCACTGCTTAAAGCTGCTCAAAAGTGCCTTAACCACTCTGTATCCAGCAGCCCTTGTTCTGCTCAGCAACAAAATAAACAGCCCTTGCAGGTCTCGGACCCAGGATCCTGTACACTATAGTCACAACAGTTAAACACTACACCATGACAGCTGTGAAGACAGTTGTTGTTTTTCCAATATATCTGTCAGTAGACATACTGAATAGTATTGAACAATTGCTGTGACTTCCAAAATTGTGTAGTACTTGTTAGTGATATTACTGTTGCATCAGATATGTTGTTATATATAAATATACACATATCAGATACATACAGTCTGATACATCTGGGAAGGTATACACAATAGTAATGTTTACACATGACAAGGATATGGATATATACATATACACATGTAGATATATGTCTACATGTACAGACACATATATTCATATATATGTATTTATACACATCTGTATAGTGCATCATATATATGGCCATTTATAGATCTCTCTGTATGTGTGTGTGTGTGTGTGTATACATATATATATATATATATATATATATATATATGTGTGTGTGTGTGTGTGTGTGTGTGTGTGTGTGTGTGTGTGTGTGTATATATATATATATATATATACACATCATATAGGTACAGATATAACTATTTATGTTGATATATATGTAGATATCCATAACTATATGTGCATACATATCTAAACAGATATACCTATGTCGATATATATGTAGATATCCATAACTATATGTGCATATATATCTATATACCTATATATGTGTAGGCATATATAGCTGTGTATATGTATATATGTGTTTGCATATGTATGTATATATATATATATATATATATATATATATATATATATGTGTGTGTATGTAGATATGTGTACGTATATATATATATATATATATATATATATATATATATATATATATATATATATATATATATATATATATATATATATATACAAACATATATGTTTACCATATGTCCAGAACATGGAGCGGAGTCCTACCTCAGCACCAATAGTCTTACCCTCTTAGTGCAAGGGGATGTCATGTATGTATTGCAGGTATATATGTAGACTGTTGCTACTGTAACAGGGGTTGTCTTAACAGACATGTTGTGTGTGGGAGGTCACATCTGCTTTTGACATGTAGGCCATCGATTACTGACAGACATCCTAAGGACATCATAGTATAGTACCACTGATAGCACAGTAATGATCCTGTGGACTACAGCAGAGATATGACCAATATATGTGGACAGTCTGGCACTCTCTGGTCAGCGCAGAGGTGTACACAGATCCCCCTCGTGCAAGACATATGGACAAAGCCTGACAATGTGGATGTTAACAGCCATGTAAATGGGTATATCATGTAAATACTGGACTACATATGCCCACACTGGGTAATTACACTAAGCTGCTAGGCATGTAACAAAGCACTGTGCAGACTACAGGCAAACTGCCACAACACTTGACTACATTTTGTATGGGGGAATAGATATGTACCTGCAAATATAGCAGGCTCTACAGGCATGTCACAGCACAGAGTAACAGACACCTGTGAGAAAGTGCATACCCACAACAAATGGGAACACAGCCATACCCACATATGGTACGCAAACATAAGATGACACTATATGGACTGTCTGATAAACACCATCCTTATATGTGCCACTCACACACTAGCCCTACATAAACTGGGTAACGACACAGTGTGACCCAATTCCTGTCTGTCTTATGGGACATGTGTGTGTTTGGCCCTACAAACATGTGGATACTATACACTGGAACAGCATGTAACATCAGACAGAACAGGATGAAGAACAATGACATCTACCACAGTCTGTGCACAGGCCAAGCTACGCATTCGCAATACATATACTGTCGACAATCACCATAAGTACATAGACTCCAGTACCATACACACAACCGCAGAATGCCCAGGGTATGTCCTCAGAAATAACCCCTACTATACAGAACATGTCTAGCAGTCTGATATCTGACTGGCTTGTTATCAGCTATGATGTCAATAAATAATGGTGTACAGAACATATGCACCTCTTACTGCATGACATATGTACAAAGGTTGACAGACTTGTGGCTGGAGCCACAAACATTGGGCTGATATTGGCATGTTGCTGTGATACCCTCATACATTTATTGTTGTAACAGGGTTTGTTGTGACATATGTCCTATGAGGGGTATGAAGTCAGTAACGCTCATGGCTGTCACCATGTACTGACTGCAATCCTCAGACTATGCTTCTGCAGTTCTAAGATAGATGATCTATGAGTAACACAAGAAACATAAGACTCCAAACACTGCCCAGTTTGCAGATAACCGTACAGGTGGGAGTTTCCTCAAACACATAACAGTGTAATGACAGGTATTAAATCTTGTAGACCAGCCATATCCACACACACCCTGTTAAACCAACATTACTCCAAATGCTGAAGAGCAATACTTACATTCTGTAGTCATGTCTGGCACATCCCCTTCCTGTTTGTTGGCCTGTCTCCACAGTGTATGTTGTTAGAGGTAAATCCCAATACCATCTGTGATGCTGTTTGCCAAACACCGACAAGAGGTCCTGCTCACAGTGAATGAAAAGGCCCAACACCCACATGATGTTCCTAGATATTGGAGTGTGTTTCCCTGCAACTGGCTATGGGAATGTTACCACAGCTGTTCCACATGCAATCAGCTAGAGGGGGACTGCAATTCGTGCAGAGGCCATCAGCTGATCATGAGCATCACTTACAAAACACAAGCTGCTGCCTAAGCAAAGCAGGTGTACTTCTCCATATCCACCAGAGAGGGAGTGAGAGAGACAGACAGAGACAAAGTAAGACAGGAAGAGGGTGGGAGAGTAAAACCTAAGTATATTTGTGTCACACACTTATCAGTAAGGGGTTTCAACCCCCTGACTGACTATGTATTGCTATCACATGTCTATGCAGTTATTGCATGCGCCACAGAGCTTACATGTTGGTCAGTTGTCCAAAGGTATATCTGATGGTGCGTGACATCTGCAGCAGTGATATAGGAGTGAAAAGGTAGGTGTAGTACACATGCCTGTCCAAATGAACAGGTGTCAATGTCAACACAGCCATACTGTCTCAGGGGCTCACACACATTAACAGTTGGCAGGATAAGGAATAGACTTCCTAACTAGCTAGTTTGCCACAATACAGTAATACACAGGTATGGCATGCACCACAGGGGTTATCAGGATGATATATGGGCAAAGGGTATGTGATGGTGTCTGACATCAGACAGCATGCTTCAGTAGACCAATGGGAGGTGTAGTGAGTGTGAATGGGGTCAAAATCATTATACTCCACACACACAGACACAGGGTGCCAGTACTGACATGCATGGGTGCATTGCTTCACAGGTGTGTAGTGGTTGACTGTGCCAGAAGGCTGTACAAGGCTAGGTGAAGGGTATACCTTGGCATCAGGCCATGTGACAATGGTCTGCAGTGTGGCTCAGGGGTGTAGTGTCTGGATTGGTCCACACAGGTGTGTATTGTATTCACTATCCTGTCATCTGGGTTACTATTGTGGGTGGCCAATGCTGTGCAATGTTTGCCATGTATGTGTTCTATAGTCCATGACATGGACGGTGTCTGGGATGTGCACATATCCCACACCCATGTTCTGTGACATGTGGAACTGTACCTGGAATGACTGGGCCATGTTGTGTACACAGATTGTTATCATCAGATGTGCCATTCCTGGCCTCATGTGGTGGGAACTGGTAATGGACACCAGGTTGATCCTGCAACTACATCGACAGCATGATACAGGTATTCCCTGGTGTCAGTGGCATCTGCCTATACAAGGCATGTGTTTACGGCATGGTATGTCCTTTGTAGATTACATTTGATGTCACTACAGTTGTTGCAGGCGTCCAGTGGGGAACATAGTGAAGGCACACTGTCTGCAGTTATGTGCTTATTGTAATGATGGGACAGGGTGCCATGCCCTCTGTAGTCCACTGCAATCACACCATGGTTACTATCTGTGGGCAATATGCAGGGAACTACCAACAAAGTGGTTGTTGCCTAGCTGAGTGTGTTTGTGTATGAGAGTGTTCTCTGGGTAATACAAGTTTGCCTAAACTGTTCGCCAGGCCTTGATGTCACGTGTAGGGGTATAGATTGTCAACCCCAGCCTCTCTGCTGTTTGACATCTGTTATCCTTGTAAGGTGGACATTGTGACATATAATAGGCCCCCATATAAGATATTTGCAAATCCCGCTCCACAATGAGTCCAGTTGTTACACACTCACAGCCACCTCCACACAGGATACAAATGACAAACACAGACACTCACCGTGTTTCACAGTTTTCATGTCTGGGATTGGAACTCTTACCTAACTAATACATCACACTACAGCATTATGCAGTTATAGCAAGCACTACAAAGATTACTGGGCTACTCCTTCCCCAAAGGTGTATTTCAAGGTGAATGACATCAGCAGGCTTGTCAAAGAAGGACAATGGAGGTTGTATTGACTCTGAATGGCCTCAAAAGCATTGCTCCCTACACAGTCAAACACACCAACATCCACACTTACCATGTCTAGTAATAGGACCCCTACCAAACTAGTATATCACACTACAGCACTATACTGTTAGAGGGCACATCATGGACATTACTGGGCTACTCTTTCCCCAAAGGTGTATTTCAAAGTGAATGACATCAACAGGCTTGCCAAAGAAGGGCAATGGAGGTTGTAGTGAGTGTGTATGGCCTCAAAAGCATTGCTCCCTACACAGACAAACAAACATCCACAGTCCCATGTCTGGAAATAGAACCCCTACCAAATTAGTATATCACACTACAGCATTATGATGTTATAGGACGCACCATGGAGATTACAGGGCTATGCCTTCCCCAAAGGTGTACTTCAAAGTGAATGACATCAACAACCTTGCCAAGGTTGGGCAATGGAAGGTGTAGTTCATAGGTACATAGGGTCATACGTTGATACTAGGCTATCAGCTCTAGGGCCTATACATGCCTAAACATGACATTTCTCTGGCTATGACTTCCCACAATATATACTTCTCTGCACCCCTGTCTAGCAGGGCAGCTGACATGATCCCTGGGGTAAATGTCCTATCTCCCATCCAATCATCCAGGTTCCTTTTGAAGAGGGCCAAAGGGGCACTCTGCTTGACATGTGTGAGGAGTCTATTCCAGAGTCTGGGGAGTTTCTGGGTTAGGACCACATACCTCCTGCATGTATTATTCATTATGATGACAGGATTTGGATCCCTGGAGCATGTGACTGTGAGGGTACGGAATTCTCTAAGTGTAGCATGTCCAACAGCTGTGAGTTTGACATGGCATGTTATGCTAAGCAGAGATCACCTCTGAGAACACAATACGTGACAAAGTATTGCTGGCTGATTTTCAGACAGTCACCATAGGGCATCTGGTTTAGGCCTGTGGTCATTTCATGAGGTATGTCTGCAGCCTCTCTACTTGTTGCAGATGTCTTGTGAGGTACATATGTAACAGGCCGTTGTAGTCTGTACTGGATTTACTGAGAGATGCCTGCAGTGGGACAATGGGCTCCTTTTCCTGGATGTATAGCCCTTAGTGGGAGGTGTGCCACATAGGTGTGTTTCCTGACTGTTGTGGCAATGTGGTTATCAAAGGTGACACCACTGTCCACCTGTTTCCCTAAGTCTGTTATCACACTTTAGGTGTTTAGTGTACTACCAGCTATGTGGTACTTCACAGGTACATGTCCCTTCCCATTGGGGGATAGCTATATATTTCTTGGCATTGATCTGGAGGCCATGGCTCAGGCACCAAGCATGTATTTCTGTAAGGCCCTTCTGTAGAATATACACATCATGTGGGGATTCAGTATTGGCTCCCAGTGTGCAGTCATCTGCGACCTTTGCTTGCCGGTGTCCCTTACTGTTGGACTGTACTTCAGATCAGTAGATGCCAAACAAGGGCGGTGCCAGGACTGAACCTTAAGGTATTCCAACTGTCACTTGTCTGGGGCTTGGGTTGGTGTCACCTACATTTACATGTGGGTTGTGTCAGTACAGCAGTTGGCAGCCATCAGGTGACATTGGGATTAATGGCCAGCATGATACAGTTATCTATGATTCCATACTGGGGATTGGTTTCGAAGGGCTTTGTGAGGTCCAGATAGGCTGTGTGAACCACCTTATCAACATCCACAGCTCTGGAGATGGATTCACAGTTGTCATTCAGGTTGAGGTGATATGTTTGGCCCTTCACAAACCAAACCTGGTTAGGATCCAGTGTTTGCAGGTTGCCAATGTCTTTGTTTTAATTTCCATGATAATACATTCCATGGCCTGCAGAGCAGGTATATCATACTGCTGGGGCTGTAGTTCCCAGAATCCAAGGAGGATCACTCCTTGTGGAATGGGATAACTGTAGCTGTGCGCCACACAGTGGGCATGATGCCTGAGGTGATTAGACATGGTACATAGGTGAGGTGCAAGTGCAGTTTGTAGCTCATGTAGTATACAGCCCGGGATGTTGACTGGTCCCATGGCTGCTGTTGTCATAGCTCTGTAGAGTGTGGTTTTTACCTATGTTGCCATTATTACTGGCATATGGCAATCTATCCATGTTGAGATGGGCCCTTTGGGGGTTGGGAGGGGGCTGCAGTTGGCACTGAATTAATCTGCCAGGATATTGGCAATATCCCTGGGAGGAGTAGATTTAGTACCATCCTGTTGTAGCTCACAGCAGTTCTGAACATTGCCATTTAGATTCCTCACATAGCTATGGAATGGCTTGCAGTTGTCTTTGGCATCTGTGGCTGTATTATCTTTGCTACTATCCTCTCTGGATGTCATGAGGGGTCTCTGCCTTCTACTGTAGCTGGTAAGGGAGTGCTTTGCATCCTAGAAAGTTCCCCATTTCTGCAAGAGTTTCCTCCTTTTGTTATACAGTATGTTTATGGCAAGGGGCCACCACATTGGCATCCTTTTCTTGGATGGGGAGCATCTTGGTTCACTATTAGATGGCACGATTCATGCATGAGTGGATGTGCTCATACAGTGCCTTCATGTATGATTCAGCAGTTGTCCTTTCAGTTCCCTTATGCATGGGTGTCATGATGTTAGTCATGTCTGACATGTGTATCATGACATTGGCTTTGGAGATGTGTGTTACAGAGGTGTCCTTACTGGGGTGAGGGGGAGGGATGTTGATGTTATGGATGATTAGCTCATGGGCATACCTGACCACAAATGGGGTGACCATAGGTGTGGAGCATTGATGTCCCATGTTGGTAATGACCAGGTCTAGGATATTTGAGCCCCTGGTGGGATTATGGGATACATGATCCAGGGCATTGGGAATTATGACTTCCAAGAACCGTTGGGCACAGGTGTTGGTACACAAGTAGTTTTCCCAGTTAATGGCAGGGTAGTGTAACTCACCCAGTATTACGGTGTTTGATTGTATCTTAATATTTCACAGTATGTTTCAAAGGCTGTATTGGGTATCATGGGGCATGGTGGGGGATCTGTTGCAGGCTATACAATTTGGAATGCAGTCTAACCTAATGTTAGTTCCACCGGGGGTATTTCAGATACATTCTGTTGGGCAAGAAGCCTGATGGTGTGAAAATCCTTGGTGAATACGGACACTCCTCCACCTTCATTGTTTTGGTCCTGGTTTGGTGGCCAACAGGTGTGGTGAGAGCTGTACCTGGGATTGCAGGGGTGCTGTCTGGAGACTTGGATCAGGTCTTTGTTACTAGTTTATTACACTACACCATTATGCAGTTATAGGATGTGCCACAGAGATTACCGGGCTGCTACGTCCCCAAAGGTATATTTTAAAGTGAATGACATCAACAGGCTTGCCAAAGAAGGGCACTGGAGGTTGTAGTGACTGCGAATGGCTTCAAAAACATTGCTCCTTATGCAGACAAGCACACAAACATCCACACTTGCCATGTATCAGAACAGAACTCCTACCTAACTAGCTTATCACACTACAGCATTACGCAGTTATAGGACATGCCATGGAGATTACTGGGCTACTCCATCCCCAAAGGTGTATTTCAAAGTGAATGACATGGGCACTGGAGGTTGTAGTTACTGTGAATGGCCTCAAAAGCATTGCTACTTACACAGACAAACAAACACACACACATCCACACTTGCCACATCTGGGAATAGAACACCTACCTAACTAGTTTATCACACTATAGCATTATGCAGTTATAGGATGCACCACAGAGATTACTGGGTTAATTCTTCCCCAACGGTGTATTTCGAAGTGAATGACATCAGCAGGCTTGCCAAAGAAGGGCACTGGAGGTTGTATTGACTGTGAATGGCCTCAAAAGCATTGATCCCTACACAGACAAACACCCATACTTGCCATGTCTGGGAATAACCTAACTAGTTTATCACACTACATCATCACACAGTTATAGGATGCACCACTGAGATTACTGGGTTCCTACTTCCCCAAAGGTGTATTTCAAAGTGAATGACATCAGCAGACTTGCCAAAGAAAGGCACTGGAGGTTGCAGTGATTGTAAATGGCCTCAAATGCATTGCTCCCTATACAAACAAACATTCACACTTGCCATGTCTGGGAATAGAACACCTACCTAACTAGTATATCACACTACAGCATTGCACAGTTATAGGATGTACCACAGAGATTACTGGTCTACTTTCTCCCCAAAGGTTTATTTCAAAGTTAATGACATTAGCAGGCATACCAAAGTAGGGCATTTGATATTGTAGTGAGTGTGACTGGCCTAAAAATCATTGACCACTACACAGACAAACACACAGTTGGCACATCTGGGATTAGAACTCTTACTTGACTTGTACATCACACTACAGCATTACACAATTATAGGACATGCCACAAAGCTTAATGGGCTACTATGTCCCCAAAGGTGTATTTCAAGGTGAAGAAATCAACAGGTTTGCCATAGTAGGGCAATGGGGAGTGCAGTGTGTGTGTGTGCATGGGCCATAACCCATTCATCTATCGACAGACACACCACACTCAAGCACACACAAGTTTCTATTCCACAGGTACATGTATACAACTGCTAGATGGGTACTGACTTGTACAGTCATGTTGCACAGTTAGCACAAGCACCACAGACACTATAATGCTGAGGGATTCCAGAGGCATATGTCTACAGTGATTGACATTTGCACATCATGTGGTTTTAGCCATTTAGATGTGTGCTGGGTGGGACAAGCCTCATGATGGAAATCTCTTTGTCACTGTCACTCTCTTCCACACATCTTTGTATGTGTACTTTTGGCCTATTATAGTGTGTTGTCCTTGGATATATGTGTGTATTCCTATCCAATGTGTGTGCAAAGCATGACTGGTGCGTACTGAACAGTGAATGCAGTAACATCTGCGACTGTCAGATATGTATGGTCCACTGTTGTTGCCAGACATTCGCTTCATTTCATTAAGTGTGGGAGTATGCCCAGTATGACCTTCTGTATTGAATGTGTGAATCCATTCCAGGTAGATTGTACTCCAGTGCAGACTTTTGTGTTCTATAACTACAGGTAGCAAACTGTTTCTGCAGGATATCTGTAGATCAGTTGACAATATGGGGTCAAAATGGGCAAAGGATAGTGAGTTACTGTAGGTAAATGTGTCTTTGCTGCTTCTGCTACATGGTCCTGCTGTTAACAGAGATATTCAGACATATGTACTTTTTATACACTGTGATGTTTTATGTAATCAAGTACTGCCAGGTAGAAATATTTGCCTGCAGTGATGTCCTGGGGAACAAAGGATGAATGCAGCTGTGTCCAGTATTGTGGTCAGCAGCCTACATATTCTTGCAAACTCATGCCATTCTGGAGGGGAAGCTGCAGACCCTTGCTGCTGGGTCTGTGTAAATGGTTCACCACCTTGGTACAGTGGTAGCAGAGGATCCCATGCTTGTACATCCATCGACTTGACAGTATGGCCATAGCTTGCTGTGGTGATACTTCACAGCTGTACAGATTCACACAGGTTACCCAGAGGCAGGGGTCATAATTCTGGACATTACCCCTACACATTGTGGTTTACGAGCAGGTTTGTAGCCACCCATTCTTGTGTTTGCAGCCAGGGATAGTATGTGCACACAGCTGAGTCTCAGACTTCACGACTCCATGCCACCCATGCTCCCACCCCCCCCTTTATTATTCTATCCTCTTCCATACATTATGCGAACATTCTCTGATATTTTCCCTATAGTTATCACCTCATCACAGCAGTAATTTGTTGTTGGTCTACAGTTCATGCAGTGGGACATGGTGGACATGTTACTGTGATTTATCCACATGGCCTTGCATTTGGGTTCCGTGGACTGTGTTATGTTGGTATTTGGAAGTCCATGACATAACATACATTGGCAGTATGGGTAAGACACAGGCCTTTGGCAGTGTACAGTAGGCCATTTGGTAGTGATGCAGGCCAGCTGTAGCAGGCCATTGCATTCTGTCACTCCTACTGTCCCAGACTGCAATACACTATATTCCCCTAGGGTGACAGGGTAGGTGTGCAAGGTGTTCATGCCAATACTTTCTGTCAGTATTGGTCCAGTGGTGTGGATGCTGGCAGGGTGCTGCTTACAGCTAGGGACACACCTGCATGGGACACCTGCTCTGCATGCTGCATTCCTTCGCTATTGCCAAACACAGGTGGGGGTCATATTGTACTCATTCCCAACAGCAGGGTTAAGGCTGGAGAGGTACCTGTGGGTGGTGGTGGGGTGAGCTGGGTGCATGTGTGCTATGGCCACTACTTGCATCTGACACACAGATATGTATGGGGCATTCCACTTATGCTGGCTTGTGCAGGGACATCAGCTGTTTCTCAATACATCATTCCTATGACCTTTGTGGTCTGCCAGTGTTTAGCCAGATGACATTGGAATTCCCTACTACAAGCCCAGATAATGTGCTGCAAACCTGTATGTAAAATTCCAAGGGTGTGTCCATTTGACAGTTACATATTATACACTGTCTGTCAGCGGTACTTCCCCTGTGTACTGCTTGTATATCGGGGCCGACAGTCATGGTCATGCCATGTCCATCTTTTAGATGGTGACACATATTACTTCCAAACATTTACTATGGCTTACTGCTGGAATGTGTTATACTGGGAAGCATTGTGTTTGGTACTGCAGTTGTGAGAACTTGGCCCTGTCATCGACAGTACTAGGCAATGGCCACTAGGACAAACCTCACCATGCATACGTACTGACCACTCTCACACAATATACAACACACACCAACCTAACACACGCAGACCTGCATATTGCACACATGCTACAATCTATCCTGCTACCTTGGCCAGCTTAGGTAATCTGTGCTCCACTGTTATTATACCTACACATACATGTTACTACATTTCTACATAGGATTGAGGTGGGGGGGACAGCTGTGTGTCACTACATGTCTACATAGGATTGGGGCGGCACACCTTACTGTTACTACATTGCTACATAATATTGGGGGGCACACCTGCTGTTAGTACTTGTCTACATAGGATTGGGGGGCACACCTGACTGTTACTACATTTCTACATAGGACTGGGGGGCAGACCTGCTGTTACTTACGTGTCTACATAGGATTGGGGGGGCACACCTGTTACTACATTTCTACATAGGATTGGGGGGAGCACACCTGACTGTTACTACAATTCTACATAGGATTGTGGGGGCACACCTGACTGTTACTACATTTCTACATAGGATTGTGGGGGGGGCACACCTGACAGTTACTACGTCTCTACATAAGTATGGGAGGGGCACACCTGACTGTTACTACATTTCTACATAGGATTGGGGGGCACACCTGTTACTACATTTCTACATAGGATTGGGGGGGGGGGGCACCGGGCTGTTAATACATTTCTACATAGGATTGGGGGGAAGCACACTGGACTGTTACTACATTTCTACATAGGATTGGGGGGGCACACCTAACACTTGTACACATTTGCTATGACTTTACTGGCATGTCAGGTACTCCATTTCATTCTGTATTCTAACCTATCATGCTGACTAGAGGCATATCAGTGTACTACAGGTCTTAGGTTTGATTGACCTTCATTTCAGTTTCTGACTTCTTACCCTTCAGAACTACATCCCACTGCCTGACCTGTTGTAGTCTGTATGTGTAGGCCTGGAGGGGGGAGGTTACCAAATAGCCATCAATCACAGGCCTTAGCACAGCCTTAGTTTGTGCTTGTCTACACCTGTCCTGCTGGCTGAGACTGTTATTGGGTATGTGAGCCTCCCTGACTGGCATGTGTGTGTCATATAGACACACTTGTGGCCCAGCACATTTCCTGCAGTGGGTTTCATTACCTTGTCTAGTACTGGTTCTGGCTACTATGGTGACACCAGTATTTGTAACAGATCTCATACTGCAACTATAGGTGTCTACTATCTGCTGGCATCCCATTCGGCCACCCAATTCCCTTGCATGCTCACATCCATGCCATAGATACAAGTAACAATACATACTACTCCATTCGGCAATTGGTAGAAAGAGTGACTTACCTTGCGGCTGTAGCAGTATTGAGGATGACGCTGGAGGGCTGACTATGTTGGATGCACATAGAACACTCCCTATACATGGTTAAGCACAGGTAGTGTCATGTTTGGCATCCTTTTACTGTATGTGTGAGTCAGAGAGAGGTGTCATTCCCTGGGTCCCTACTGTGCCAGTGTATGTGCTATGCATTGCCTCTTTGCCAAGGCCAGGGCATACCTGGCATGCCTCCTTCTGACTATTGCGGCAGGTTGAGGTGGTTCCTCCTCCGAGTCACTCTGTACCTGTGCAGGCCTTGGCAATGGTGGGGGGCTGTGTGGCCCTGCCCCATGCTGTTCCTGCTGCAGCTGTTTCCGCAGGATCATATTGTGTAGCATGGCACATACGATGACAATTTGGGTACATCTAGCTGTTGAGTACTGCAAGACTCCACCGGATGTATACAGGCACAGGAACTGTGACTTGAGCATCCCAAACACATGCTCTATTATGATTCTGGTCTGTGCGTGTGCCTCATTATGGAGTTCTTGTTTGGGTGTGTGTGTGTGCATTTCTGATGGGTGCCATCAGCCACGGCTCCAGTGCCTAACCAGCATCCTCCATTAGGTGACCGTAAGGGATGTCCCTATCGGCAAATCTCTGGCACAGCTGCGTCAGATGGCAGATGTGGGAGTCATGATAGCTTCCAGGGCAGCCAGCACACACATTCATTATAATGCCCTAGGCATTTTATTTTATTTTCAGCCAGATCCCATTTGCGCTCCACTGTCCTATGCTTAAACAGCCGAAACTGTCTAAGACAAATAAAAGTTTTTTTTTTTGCCAACTCTTTTCCATGCCAATGGCTATATATTTGGCCATTGGCATGCTTTACACATACTATACACCCTTTGTTTGGAGCTGCCATGGCTCCATTTAGTCCTGCACAGCCAGCTGACAGCTTCCTGGATCGCAAATTCACCTCATTTGCATGGTTTTCACCTGCAAATGGGGTAATTTGCATACAGGAGCTGTGTCAGGGCAGGAATAGGGCAGGAGCGGTCATGCACATCCTTGGAGCTTATTCCTAAATCGCATGGTGGCCATATTGCCTCCAGGAGCTCCTGCAGTATTGCTGCACACTATGCAGGGCTTGCTGAATCTGGGGGATTATGTTTTCTACTGAGTATGAGAACATGTTAAATGAATTAGAAAGGCTGGAAAACTCAGTAGAGACTTAAATGCCTATGAAAATGGTGTAGCCTAAAATCACTTAGCTCCTGATCAGAAGAAAAGGGATCGTAGTAAAATTCAGAATTTTAACTCTGTTAACTACAGCTCTTATAGGTTCATAGGTAGTTACTGGGCTATCTGCCCGAAGGCATATATTAGCCCAGCCACATTGTGCGGTATTCACCACCCCTTTGGTTAGTTCCCCAGGCCCTTGATCTAGCAGCTAGTACCCTTGGCCCCTATCTAGTAGAGCTGTTGGTATGATCCTGGTGTGAACTCTGTTACCCATCCACTCGTCAAGGTTCCTCTTGAAGAGTGATAGTGAGGGGCTCTGTCTTATGTAGATCGAGACCTTGTTCCATAGCAAGGGAAGTATTTGCGAAGGGAATCTATCCCTCCAGCATGTTCCATTCATTGTTGTGCTGAGGTTTATATCCTTAGAGCATGTAGCTCGAGTAGATTTGGTTTTGCTAAGATGGAGCATGTTCAACAGTTCTGGGTTGGACATGGCTCTGTATGTTAGACAGAGATCGCCTCTGAGAAGGCGGTATGCAACAGAGAAAAGCCTTAGTTGTTTCAATCGTGCTGCATAGGGCAACTGTTTGAGGCCAGTAATCATCTTAGTGAGGTACCTCTGTGGTCGCTCCAGCTGCTGTAGATGTCTAGCCAGGTACATTCTTATTGGTGCATTGTACTCAATAATGGGTCTGATGAGGAAAGAGTTGAGGGGCACCACTACATCCTTAGATCTTGATGCGAACCCTTTCGTGATCAGATGGGTCACATAGAAGGATTTTCTAACCACCTTGGCAATATGGCTATCAAAGGAAAGCTGACTATCTACTTGGGTCCCTAGATCCCTTATTACTTCTTCAGATTTCAGGGGGTTACCTCCTATGTGGTAGTTCGCAGGTACTCTGTTTTTTCCAAAGGGGATTACTATGCATTTTTTAGCATTTAGCTTGAGACCGTGGCTTTGACACCATGCATCAGTCTCATTAAGGCCCTTCTGGAGGATATCCATGTCAGCCAGAGACTCTATTATAGCACCCAGTTTGCAGTTGTCCGCAAACTTGGTCAGCCACAGCCCTTCAGTGCTTGCCTGTACTTCTGAGAAGTTTATGCCAAACAGGAGGGGCCCCAGGACAGAGCCCTGAGGCACACCGCTTGTTACTGGTCTGGATTCAGACATAGATCCCGCTACTCTTACTTTGTGGGATCTGTCTGAGAGCCGATCCATCTTGTGACGTAAGGGTTTATGCCCAGGTTGGTGAGTTTATCAATAATACCCAAATGGAGAATGGTGTCAAATGCTTTAGCAAGGTCAAGGTAAGCCGCGTGTACCTCCTTTCCCTTATCTATAGCCTGAGTAACTGTCTCAAAGAAGTCCACCAGGTTCAGAAGGCATGATCTGCCCTTGACGAAGCTGAACTGTGTAGGGTCAAGTGTTTGGAGGTTCCCAATCTCTCCATTTATGAGTTCCATAATGATTCAATCCATTGCCTTACAGATCAGACTGGTCAGGCTTATTGGTCGGTAGTTCCCAGGGTTGGTTGTGGGGCCACCCTTGTGCAGTGGAACCACCGTTGCTGTGCGCCATTCTATGGGTACATATTCTGTCGAGAGGCTGAAACTGAACAGGGTATTCAGATGCGGGGTTAATTCTTCTTGGAGCTCGCATATGACACAGCCCGGGACACCATCTGGTCCCATGGAGGCAGTGTTTTTAGCTTTAGATAAAGCCTTATTAACCAATGTATCAGTAATAATTGGAGTTACACAATCCCCTGGAATAGTAATAGGCCCTGTAGGTGGAGAGGGAGGGGAGAAATTTGCACTGAACCTATCAGCCAAGATGTTGGCAATGTCAGTGGGGTCAGTGTATTTTGTTCCATTTTGTACTAACTCAAAACAGACCTGAGCATTGCCATTTAGGTTTTTGACGTAACCATAGAAGGCCTTATGGTTATCCTTGGTATCCTTGGCAACTTTCTTTTCGAAATTGGCTTTAGTTGACTTGATGAGGGCCCTCAATTTCTTACTAATGCTGATCAGGGATGATTTTTCTACTTGAGATTTGGCCTTTTTTTGTATAAGTCTCTTCCTTTTATTGTACAGTTTGCTTATGGCCGGGGTCCACCAGACTGGTTTCTTCTTGCTTGAGGAAGGAGTCTTGGTTTTATTTGGGATAGCACAGTCCATGCAATCCTGAAGATGTATATAAAGTGCCTTGGTGTGGGATTCTGCATCCTGGATATCATTATCCTTCTGCAAGGGAATAGTGAAGCTTTCCATTTCTGATGCAAGTAGTTTGAAGTTTGCTTTGGAAAGGTTTTTTGCAATGGTTTCTTTGACTGGGGGAGGTGAAGGGGTGAGGACGTCCAGGGTTATCAGTTTGTGGTCTGATCTGACCAGAGAGGGAGTGATAATGGGTGTGGTACAATGGGCGCCCATATCTGTGATGACTAAATCCAATATGTTGTCTTCTCTAGTGGGAGAACATACCAGTTGTTCAAGGGCATTTGAATTTATAAATTCTATGAACCGCTGGGCATAGGAGTTAGAACTTTGGTAGTTCACCCAGTCTATACCAGGGTAGTTGAAATCACCCAAAATTATGGTGTTGGGTAGGACCTTTATATTTTCCAATGCCTCAAGGAATGCTGAGTGAGCATCTTGGGACATGGTGGATGATCTATAACAGGCTACAGCTTGAAATGTGGTTTGTCTGCTGATAGTTGCACATGGATGATCTCTGGGGCATCTTGCTGTGCCACTAACCTGGAGATATGGGTATACTTGATGAATATGGATACATCTCCACCCTTTGTACTGAGATCCAATAACTGAGGCCGGAAGGTATGATATGAATTGTAACATGGTAGTGCTGGGATGCTCTCTGGAGCCTTGAACCAGGTTTCTATCACTGCACAAACATCGATTTTCTCCATACTGAGGAGTGCCTCGAATGCGTGCATTTTGAGGTTGAGACTTCTGGTGTTGAGTAGCATTACCTTTAGTTTTTGGTTACTTGTGCTGGTTATGGTGGTTGATTTGTCCTTTGAGCCTTGCCTAAAAAAAGCACTATGGGGACGGCAAGAGCCTTGGCCAGTATTCGAAAGCCTAGGGGTGATAGGTGCAAACCATCTCTGATGAAACAAAGAGGCTTGTCTATCATGTCATCCCAGGCAGACAGACACTGGATCCCCTTAGAATGACACCAGAAGCTTAGCCAATTGTTGAAATTGATCATTTTGTCTTTGTATTGTGGTATCATTCTAGGTGAAGGTATTATGCCACTCAAGGTCAGGGTCATACCAGCTTGGGCTACATGATCAGAGAGCTCCTCAACATCCCTTTTCATGTAGTCCAGGGAGGTACATCTTAGATCATTCACACCAACATGTACAATGACAGCGTCAAACTTGTACTTGTTCTGGAGTGACCTAAGTACCTGTGTTATGTGGCGGATCCTAGCACCTGACAGGCAGCTGACAGTAACCTTCTCCTTGTTCAGCCTGGTGAGTGGAACATCTGTGTGCCTTACTATAGAGTCTCCTATTACTAGCGTGTTGGGTATGGTGTTTTGCCTTAGGGGCTGTCATGAGGCACACTGCTGAGGTGAATTATGTGTTTTCTGGCTTGTGGTTGGAGGTGCAGGTTGCTTGCTTGTCTCCTTTGGAGGGCACTGTTTCTTTTTCAGATTGGTACCTAGTGCCTCCGAATATGTTTTTGTGTATTTATGTGTATGTTTTGCCGGTGCTTGTTTTGTAGATTCATGTGTGACTGGTGGTGTGATGCTAGTGTGTCTCTTCTCCTCTTGACTGTCTGTTACAGTCATGGGTTGAGAGCGCTTAGCCTCCAATCTGGCTGTGTATTTGCATCTCTCACAAGTGTTTGTGTCTAGAGGTAATTTTGAGAGGTTCGATAAACATTGATATTCCCTTAACAGTGGCAGTGATGACGTCATCCCCAAGAGCTTGAAAACCAGGAACAGGACAGAACAGACAGGAAAATGCTCAGAAGAGGAAAATAATGGTTTTAATGAACTACCATTTCATCGTCCCAATGAAAACATGACAGATTACAATTTAAAAGGTGCGAGACATAAAAATACCACTCCATCCACATCTTCTTTTTTTTAAGCCCACAAAGTAAAAATGAACATACTGAGAATCCTGAGACCATGAGGATGGACGAAGTCTTACAGTTCAATGGACAATTAGACAGGTATGAAACTAAAATACACAACCTGTCTACCTTTGAACTTAATAACATTAATGAACATGTTTTAAAATTAGGGCTAATGTTTGTTCCAGCTCAGAGATCAGATGATTTTTGTACTATTTTGCACTTAAAAGAATATGTACACAAACTTAATTTAAGTTACATTTATGTGATGTGCACATAAAAGAAGCATCACGTTATGTAAAACCTTCTATATTTAACCCACCATTAAATTACAACTTAAAAATAATTGAAATGGTGTGTGAGGAAGGTATGAGGGATGTATTAATAATAAAGTGAACAGGAAGTTTTTCCATTTTTCTTTGAAAGAAAAATGTGCATTAAAAGAAATTGCTGACAACAAAAATGTAAGAATTATGAAGGCCAATAAGGGGGGTGGGTTAGTTTTAATGGACCAAAAGCCTTGTGTCGAAATTATGGAAACTATGCTCAGGAATGAAGATGAATACTTCAAAGTAGATGGGACAGGTATTAAATGTTACAAATACATACGTGCCTTTCTGCTGGATAGTCTTTTGGAAGGCAGTATTAATGAAGAAGTATTTAATTTCTGTAATATAGAAAATCCCAGGGTTGGGTTTTGTTTGGTATCCTGAAAACTGTACGCCTATGGTTCATCCCCCCTTTTGGCCAATAGTGTCAGCATCTAATTATATAACTGAAGGGATTTCATTATCAATTATCATTAGACAGTGTGTTAAACTCGTTGGTGAGCAGATTAGATGCGCTCACCAAAGATTCATGGGATTTTTTTAACAAATTTCGTGAATTTAGTATTAATTATAATTATAGGCCTGATGTTAATGTTTTGTACCACTGACATTTGTTCTTTGTTCACAGCTATTCCTCATCAGGAAGGAATTGAGTATGTTAGAATGTTTTTTATGAAGCTTACTAACATTCCCATCCAACAAGTGAATTTGTATTGTAATTTGATAGAAGTCTTACTTGATAATAATTATTTTGTTTTTAAAGCAAATTATTACAAACAAAAAAGAGGGTTAGCGATGGGGTCACCAGCTGCCCCCTCTTTTGCTAATATAGTTTTAGGTTGATGGGAATATACTATAATGTATGAAATTAACAAGAATTTTAAAGTGTGTTTTTATAAACTCTTCGTGGACTATTTATTTTTTTTTTATTTTAGAAGGTAGCAACATTGATTGCCAGAATATATTGAAGGAATTAAATAAAAAATCTAGATTTTTAAAATTTACTACCAGGGATGTTGGTCACACAGTTAATTTTTTAAATGTTACATTATATTGGGATGTTAGCAAGTGGCAATTTGAGAGTACAATACACAAGAAAAATATATTTACCAACAGTTATTTGCACAACAGCAGCAATCACCCCACATTTATGAAGAAAAAAAGTACCCAGGGGACAATACATTAGAGTTAGTCATATGACTACTGATGACAAAAAATAGAAGAAGAATTTGATTTTATTATGAATTTATTTAAGTATAGGGGATGCAAAGAAGCTTCCTTGAAGGAAATAGAAAAAGAGATCAAACAGAAGAGGTATACCGTCTCTCCACCTATTCTAAAGTTTCCTTTTGTGAGTAATAAAAAAGGTAAAAGTATTGGAGGCAATACAAAGGAAGATAAAAGGTTGACATATGCATTGGATATGACAGTTGACAGTGATACCATTTGTAGTATTATTAGTAACAATTGAAAAATTCTGCAAGGTAATAGGGAGTTAGCTGATGTAGTAGGTGTAGTTCCTAAATTTGTGTATAAAAATCACCATAATATGAAAAATCTACTACAAAGATGTAATAACAAAAAGAATTAGATTACATCAAAGTTTCCCCCAGGAAAATACTAGGTATGTCTAAATGTGGACAATGTATCATATGTAGATACATTTATGAAGGGCATTTTATTATGTTGGATAACCCCCTTTATACTATTACCATTAATGGGAGTTTTAATTGTCAAACAAAGGGGGTAGTATATTTCTGTGCATGTTTAGGATGTTTAGCCTTTTATATAGGAATGACCACCAGGAGGTGATAGAATAAAAGAACATCTTTATTATATAAAAAAGAAAGATCTGAAAATTGCTTTATATAAGCACACTTTGAAGTGTTCTAATTACAAGAAGTTTTTATTTGTAGTTATTGAACAGGGACAAATTGACTTTAGAGGGGGAGACCTAAAGAATTTATTTGAACTGAGGGAAGCTTTCTGGCAGATTAAGTTGGCAGGTTAACATTAAATGTTTTTTTGAAAAATAGGAGAGTGTTTGTAAATAAAAGTCAATAAAGAAATGTATTTTATAAGTTAATAGTATTATTATGTAATTATTTTATAAATTAATTAGGTAATTGATGTAATTTGTATGTGTATTTAAACTTGGAGAAATTGTGATGTATTTATATTCTGATGAAGTCTTTTTGACAAAAGCGGCTAATAAACTGAGTAGACGCTACTGTTGTTTGAGTTCCCTTGCTGATTCCTACACAAGGTTTTTTGTGTTACTGGTGTATGAAAATCCTCGTGGTTGGTTTTGGTTTTCTCTTGTAATGTTTGCCCAGGCCAAAGGGTGCAGTGACAAACCAACTCTGACTGTCGCCAAGGCAGGACAGTTGGGCAGTGCATCTGGGGCGCTGGAAGGGCTTCTCAGAGAAGGATTCCCTGAAGCCCTGATTTTGCAGACCCTCTCTGCCTCTGGGGCAGCATCTTCCACTGAACCCTCTCGCCCAACCTCTAGAAGAGGGTTCATCCTGAGCATCTTGAAAAGACTGCCACTTCCAGAATCATAATGTGCTAGTCCCTCACTGTGTCTTAGAAAAGGACCACTGAGGGGTAGAAAACTTAATTCCCACAGCTGACACGGTCTTCCCTTTCTGCTCACTGCAGGTAAGTGTTTCTTTGACTGATGGACCAAGCGAGTTGATGCATCAAAGGGGGCACTGGTGAAGGATGCTTTTAAAGGACTCTGTAAACCTGCATAGCTGCAGCCAGATAAAATGCCGAAGAGCGATGCCTGTGCCAGCCACTCAAGAGGTCCCTTCCACAGCACTGGAAATCAGCCTCATTGAGAAATTTGCTAGGGACACAACAGTGGATAGCTTGTGGGATACTTTGCTTGAGTCCTCGACAGGCAACAACTCAGAAAGGGAAGTGGTGAGTTCCTTGACCAAATCCCTCTGGAGGTGGGTGAAGTGTGCCAAGTAATTAAGTTCCTGCAGACCAAAGGTAGCTGAGGTGAAAGCCCACTTTCCATGTCTGTCGATCACCTGAGATTCTTGGTTGGGGGGATGAACAGACATTCTCTACTCCACCAACTCCTTTTTAGTGGTGGCAGCTACCACTATAGCATCGACTGGCACCCCTTTTGACCAGAGCTGTCTGTCAGTGGGAGGGCATAGAAACTTGTCTGCTCATTTTGGTACAGGCTTCACGGTATCTGGCTCCTTCCATACCCTGGTACAGGCTTCACGGTATCTGGCTCCTTCCATACCCTGCTAGCAATAAGATCTATGAGTTTGTCAGCAGGGGGGAAAACCCTGGTGATAGACAGTCTCATCCCCAATGCCTTCAGAAATACAGACTCCTTGGTGGACAGGAGTTGGAAAGACTATCTGCCCTTCAACTTGAGGTTCTTCAGGATGTCCCTGAAGGAGACATCTTTGGCCAGAGATCTGGGGTACCCGTGCCCTTCATCAAGATCCATATTGTCTAGGGGCCTCCTCTTGCATAATTTCTTCTGAGGCCCCTCCTCTGAAGGTGGCTCAGGGGAGGACTTGGAAGAGTGGGGAACCCCAAGTGAAGGCTGGTTTAAGAGGGATGGCCAGGAGCAGGATGAGAAAGGTCCACTCTTGGGAGCTGGGAAGGACTCTGGATAGCAGGAAGGCCACTATAGCAGAGGAAAAGGTCCTCTCTACTACCTGGAAGGTTGAAGGGCTAGATGATGCCACCTTCCCATTCCCGGTGAGCAAGACCACCCGTGAAGAGGGAACAGAGCATGTCATCACCTCAAGACTCCCGGATAATATTGGCCCTGAGTTGTCAACAGCTGAAGCACCAAGGGGCAGAGTCCGGTCCAAAAAGATTGGACCGGAACCCTCCCCCGAGGACTATGGAGTGACTGGTCAGGCCCGGGACCCCATCTGATCCAAGGGAGGAAGAGCAGAAGCAGTCAGGGACTTGGACAGGATAGAGACAAAGTGGTCTGTGGGTTCTAGGTATCCCTGTCACCTCCTCACTGCTCCCCAGGGCCTGGAAGTCCTAAACCACCTGGGTCAGATGAGGAGATGAAAGCAGAGGAGCAGGGGATGGACCCCTAGCCAGATGGGCAGGGGAAGCAAGAAGCCCCAACTCAATTTGAGCCTTAAGGAAGGACCTCATCATCCTGTCCATGTTGGAGGGAAGCAAGCTCCTGGAAGACCTAGAAGAGGCAAAAGACCTTGCTCGGAATGCATGTCTGGACCCTGGGGACCTATTATGCCTCTCAGAAGATAGGCTTCTGCGCCTGGGTACTGCAAAAGGCTGCCCTATGTCAGAACCCAAAGGAGAGTCCTTAATTATGATGTTGGGATCCGACACGAATCCCAGATCTGCTCGCCTTGGATCAGAGGACAACTGAGGATCTGAGCATTTAGAACCTGAATGCCTCAGATCCGAGGAGGTCGGATCTGTGGAAGGTCTAGTCTTGGTCAGATGCAGAGGCCTTGGTTTCAGAAGTAGACTCCCAGAACCTCAGATTTGAAGGCCTCAAAGTAGAGGCCTTGGATCTGGGGGTAGATTCATGGGACCTAGGATCTGAGGTTGTCTGATCTGACTGGAGTCAGACCCATGGAGCTGGGATCCAACAGCCTAGGTTTCTTTGAGGAAGAGGACCAGAAGGAACCTTCCTCTTGTGATCAGAGGGACCCAACTTGGCTGGAGACTGGGCCAACAGCCCCTGAAAAAATATTTTGATCTTACTTGCTTACTGCTTGCTGCTTCTTGCTGTGGGATGGATTTGAGGTGTTCTATAGACACTCAGTCTTGCTGGCTAGATTCTGCTAAAATTCAAAGTCTGGTTATATTTGCATTGACAGTCTGTTGCATACAGAAACTTGCAGAATATACACTGATGAGAGAATATACTTTGCAGCATCAACTTTAGAGAGCAGTAACAAATAACTTTTTATAATAATCCAAACGGAACCACGTTGCAGCTTAAAAGTACTGTTCCAACTTTACTTCTCGTATAGTACAGATGATGTGAGAGATATAACATTTACCTTAGGACTTGTGTCCCTACCATACCTCTAACATAGCTGGATTTATACAGCTCTTTATATACACTTTTAGTCCTGTAGAAACAATACTAAGCTTCCTTGTTTAACAATGTCTTGTAAGAGACCAGCTTTTCTGACAGTGTGAATATCCTGTAACAGTGTCCTGATGTCCATGTAGAAAAACATATTTTTGAGGAAACACATTGTTCTGTATTCTATTTGGATCTGTGTATATGAACATATGTTCTTGTGCCAATGTTGATAAGCATATCCTGTTTTTTTATGCAGAAAAACATATTTTTGAGAAAACACATTGTCAGAGATCAGCTTTTCTGACAGTGTGAACATCCTGTATTTTATTTGGATCTTTGTATAAAAACATCTGTTCTTGTGTCATATCCTGTTTTTCCATGCAGAAAAACATATTTTTGAGAAAACACATTGTCACAGTGTCATAAACATATCCTGTTGTTTTAGGAAACATATTGTGTCCATTTTTTTATATGCAGAACAACATGTCAGTGTTCTTTAAAAGCAGATTTTGCATTTTTGTTCTTGCATACATCCTGTTTGAGTCTGTAAGGGAAAATGTCCATTCTTTAAAAGCAGATTTTGCATTTTTGCTCTTGCATACATCCTGTTTGAGTCTGTAAGGGAAAAATGTCCATTCAGCAGATTCCTTTTCCAAGCCATGGTCATTTAGTATGACTGCTGATCACATATTACTAAACTCTGTTTCTGCATTTAAGCAAGCCTTTTCTTTCAGCATATTTACAACATAATTAATTTCAGACTAATATTCATAACATCTAACAATTCCCTCTGTTTTTAAACACTCAAAATATTTTATATAGAAAATACATTAAGAAACAAACCTTTAGTTTGATACAACAAATTAAAATGCAATTTTACATAGTTAATACAATGATATTAAAGTATTACTACCAAAACTGAATGTATTTAACAACTTTTTCTTTTGCAGACCATTCTGTGAAAATATTTTTTATCAGTTATGAGCTGTGTCTGCTTTAATGTTATTTTTTTTTAACTTGATCAATTTATTGTTTTGCAATCACAGAATTTAATTTATGACTTAGAACTGTTCCATTAACTCTTTGCAACTGTTGAATTAACTATGAGACAATAACTATGTGCTACTGCAAGCTTTTACACACTGCTGAAAATATACAGTTTTAATGTCATTTTAACCATAACATTGTGGTCATGTCTTTGAGCTGCCCATTAACATCTTGGTAAAGTACTGAACTGGGCTTAGATAATAAATATTTGAAAGCAATTATTTTACTGGGGTAAAACCAGTGATATTACAACTTGACAAATTACTTTTGAACTTATTACGATGTATCCTGTACAGTATGTATTTACACAGACTGTTTGCTATTTATGCATTTCAATTTACTAGGTATACTGGACCCATTTTTTCTTTCACACATATTCATTACTAGACATTAATTTCATTTGTACTGAATTTTTCTGCATTTGTACATACAAAGACTATCATTTGTACTGAAATTTTCTACATTTGTACATACAAAGACTGTAAAGTACATTTAGTCTAATCTTACAAATTTAATAAGCAAAATCTTGGAAAATGTTTGTCTCTTTAGAAATATCTAGTGGAATTGATATCAAATTCATATGTCCTGTTATTTTAAACTACATACTCAACAATTATTAAAAATATTCATGCTTTTTATACCAACATTGTTTTGCCAAAAATATATTAAAAATAGTGACCATTCTTGCTATTAGAAACATTTATGCATTTTTGCATATCTTTATTCTCTCTTGTATAGCTTTAATAAAGCAATTTTAAATCATCTCTTGTTTTTTAAACCATCTCTTGTATAGCTTTACAGTTTAACAGGTTGTAAATACAATTTAATACTAAACAGTACAATAATAACCATTCTGATCGCTATTAACAACTTGTAAAATATCTTATCCTGTCAGGTTTAATCCAGTTTACCAGTATTTCTAATACACTAATACCTGTTTTTCCCCTCCCTAAAAGAGTATTGTCAAGAAGGAATGAGTTATTTTTTTTCCTGTAGCTTTATTTTAGACCCTTGTTGTTTATTTTTTCTGTAGCTTTATTTCAGACCCTTGTGCAGTACTGCTTATACAGTCAGTGTAAAACTGAGAAAGTGCCCCTCCCCCTGTAGTACTGCACTATTGTTTATCTGCTTTATGCTGTGAGAATAGAATGCATGTCAGCCCAACACTTTGGTTATACATTTATTTTATTAGGTTACTAAATAAAGCTTTCACTGTATATTACCTCTAGTAGGTATTAACACCCTCCTGCACAATTGATTTGAACTGTATATATATATATATATACTATAGCCCGTTTGCTGGCTGTACTTGATGCAACTGAGGTTTTTTTTGTCCTTTTAACATTTACTTGCAAACAGATTATCAGTGACATCTATGCACAATTGTGGCATTTTATGACAATTACTAAACAGTGTTGCCTGTAAACATTTTAACAATTATGTTTTAATAACAATGATGCTTTAGAAAAACTCAAGCTACTTGCCTGGCAATCAGTCTTGTTGTTTATCTTATCTTTCCAGCATTTCCTGTAACTATTCATTCAGTCTAGGAAGGTCTGAGCTCACATTTCATACTCTGTAAACTATAGTTAATTCTTTTGGCATTTTTCCTTTAATGTGATTGTGATTTGCATAACTATGCATTTATACAACATAAATAGACATCATTTTACAATTACCTTACATGGATTTCAGTATTTTTTATTTATTTATCTATTTAATTGTCCTGCCATTAATTTTACAAAAACTGTTTGAATAATACCATCTGTGATTTTCTTTTTAAAATTCAGAACTTTAACTGTTTGGTGTTACTATATAATTATAAACAAATTGTAAAAAACAAAATAGATATTAGTTTAACCAACACATTTATATTTATATTATTTATATTTGCTGTTGTCTGCCTGTTATTCTTGTGTATTGTAACAGATGTACTCTAAATGAAAAGAACACCCCACATGCATGTCTGTCTTGTATATGTATATCTTTATACAGGCATGTCATGTCTTGTGACTTTAAATTTTTACTCATCTATTTTTATTTAATTTTATATATTATAATACACTAGAACAATTTTGTTTACCTTTTGACTATGCTAATGAATGGCATTCATATGCTTTACTTTACTGTAGTACTGATAGATGTCTTGCTTTAACTGAATGAAAGTAAAACATTCAAGAATGATTTGTCCAGACATCAGATCCTACCATCCTACCATGTATGTTTAACCATTTTCAAAACATAATGGTATTATAAAATGTATTTCTTTTGCACAGATTAACTGTGTATGCAGGAAGTTCCCAGTCTCTGTCAGTTCAGAAAATGTATTTCCTTTATCCTGCAACTTCTGTTGAATTTCCTGTGATGTTGCTTGGTCTTTCTGACCTTCTTTAGTAAGCTGTTCTGCTGAATTTGAAACTCCTATGCACTTTTGAAAAGATGTGTGTATAACTTGCCTAAGCTTCCTGAACTCATTGTGTCTGTCATTTAGAAGTTTACTACATTCCTTTGTAACAAAATGTACTAGGGGTTCTATCAGTAACTGATTTGACTCACATGTGGAGACAGGACATAACTGTTCAACATCAGAATGTAATGGAAACACTTTACCCTTAGTTAATTCTTCAGATCTGTCTTTACAGTCTATTTTTTTCGCAATATGATGCAATATTTTTTTATGGCATAATACACAAAATGCAGTTTTTGTTGAATCACACAATAAACATTTGTCATATTTCACATGGTTTTCTTTGAGATACCAGTCAAATATTGTAATACATTTGCATAATGCCTTACTATCAACCTGCCCTAATAAGGTTTTACATTTACTAATGTGCTGTGTATACCAACATAGCAATTTACTAAAGTTTGGTTTACTCCTGCATGAATTATAAATAATATCCATATTAATAATAAAAAACTGTCTAATAATATACAAACTATGTAAGAATATACAAACTCTGTTTAACATCATCCACACTAACTATGTGACACAGAAAAAAGGCTTACCAGTTAGCAAGAAAACAGGTGATCAAGCTGTTATTGCAGATGGCTAGAAATTTTTCAGAGTCACTTGAGAAGCTGGTGAAGCACAACAGGCAGCGGACTACTGTGCTAGTGGACATTCACCTTTTCTTGAAGAATTTATGGCACTGCGAATTTCTTGAACTAGTCTCACTCCGGATTGTAGACGTCTAAAAAACTTTACTACTGCAAGCTGCATAAACTGGAATACTTCTGATTAGGATTTACACATATGTACAAATGTTAGTTACTGCAATTTGACTGAAGTGACCCTCTGCAGGGCTTACCATCACTCCTCCTGTGTTTGAATGCAGATTGTAGGTTCAAATGCAGGCTAGCTTGTCATTGAAAAAATTACATGGAGCTAGTCACTCAGCTGCCTCGCCATTGAAAAAATATTTTGATCTTACTTGCTTACTGCTTGCTGCTTCTTGCTGTGGGATGGATTTGAGGTGTTCTATAGACACTCAGTCTTGCTGGCTAGATTCTGCTAAAATTCAAAGTCTGGTTATATTTGCATTCACAGTCTGTTGCATACAGAAACTTGCAGAATATACACTGATGAGAGAATATACTTTGCAGCATCAACTTTAGAGAGCAGTAACAAATAACTTTTTATAATAATCCAAACGGAACCACGTTGCAGCTTAAAAGTACTGTTCCAACTTTACTTCTCATATAGTACAGATGATGTGAGAGATATAACATTTACCTTAGGACTTGTGTCCCTACCATACCTCTAACATAGCTGGATTTATACAGCTCTTTATATACACTTTTAGTCCTGTAGAAACAATACTAAGCTTCCTTGTTTAACAATGTCTTGTAAGAGACCAGCTTTTCTGACAGTGTGAATATCCTGTAACAGTGTCCTGATGTCCATGTAGAAAAACATATTTTTGAGGAAACACATTGTTCTGTATTCTATTTGGATCTGTGTATATGAACATATGTTCTTGTGCCAATGCTGATAAGCATATCCTGTTTTTTTATGCAGAAAAACATATTTTTGAGAAAACACATTGTCAGAGATCAGCTTTTCTGACAGTGTGAACATCCTGTATTTTATTTGGATCTTTGTATAAAAACATCTGTTCTTGTGTCATATCCTGTTTTTCCATGCAGAAAAACATATTTTTGAGAAAACACATTGTCACAGTGTCATAAACATATCCTGTTGTTTTAGGAAACATATTGTGTCCATTTTTTATATGCAGAATAACATGTCAGTGTTCTTTAAAAGCAGATTTTGCATTTTTGTTCTTGCATACATCCTGTTTGAGTCTGTAAGGGAAAAATGTCCATTCTTTAAAAGCAGATTTTGTATTTTTGCTCTTGCATACATCCTGTTTGAGTCTGTAAGGGGAAAATGCCCATTCAGCAGATTCCTTTTCCAAGCCATGGTCATTTAGTATGACTGCTGATCACATATTACTAAACTCTGTTTCTGCATTTAGGCAAGCCTTTTCTTTCAGCATATTTACAACATAATTAATTTCAGACTAATATTCATAAAATCTAACAGACCCATCTGAACCAAGCAACAATAACTTATTTCAATGCTCGATCAAGGCCCTGGGGTTGACTGCTGCAGAAATGTCACATTCAATCCCCAGGTGGTCGTCACCCAAACAATAGAGGCACTTCTCATACGAGTCACACATAGGAATCTTCTGCCCACACAAGGAGTACTTTTTAAAGCCTACAAGCTTGTCAGACATAATGAAAAAGAACCAAGCATCAAATCCAAACACACACGCCAAAACCAATTACCAGGTAGCCAAGCCAAAGTCCAAAAACCAGCAGAGACTATCCAAACACAAAACTGCAACACTACAACTCTAAAAGTAATGAAAGCTTAAATGGGAAATCTCAAATCTTTTGAAAGAAGGAAAAATGGCTCCAAAAGGCTTAACTAAGCAAAGTATAATAATAACTAGATGGGAGGGGAAGATACAAGACACAAGATTAAACTAGAACACTAACAGATACAAAGATACAAATTCTATTGAAAAACACGAGAGAAGCTAGTAAAATTTAGCACTTATCCCCAGAATAGACTTCAGTCAAGGGAATCATGTTTGAAGCAGTGAGTGGCAAACGATATCCAAGGGGTTAGAGGGTAGAAAGAGACTATGGGCTTGGGAGGAGCTTGAGCCTAGGATCTGTCTGATAAGTTGCCAGCTCGGATCCTATAACCCAGAAGTGAGAAATAGTGACACGGATAATATCAGATGCAAAGAAAGAAGCAAAAGTACTTAGACCTTATAGATTGCTACATAAAAACTATAATAAATATCAAAGGAATTGAAAAGAGGATGTGAGCAACTGATAAACAGGCAGCTGACTAAAAAAGAAAAAAGACAATGACAACATATATATGCAAAGCTCTTAAATATTTATTTATTTATTTGCATTTGTTTGCCAGGATAGTCCAATGGGCCAAGGTGAGCCCATTTTCAGTGGAGGCCCGGGGAGAAAAGCTCCAGACATAGTTCAACTAATACATAGTACATAAATAGAATATATGCAACTCATTATACATATTTTTATAAAGTAATATGGTAACACATTGTATATATACTATAAAGCAATACATTACATGTGAGCAGCATAGCAGCACAATATATATATATATATATATATATATATATATATATATATATATATATATATATATATATATATATATATATATGAGCAGTACAGTACAATTCAATACAGCAACATATGTAGTACAATCTGATACAGTAAACAGTCCTGTCACAGCAGCATACAACACATCAAAACAAGACCAGTCCTTATACAGTTAGATCAAGGCTCATATACATTACATATGAGCAGCATAGCAATACAATACATATGAGCAGTACAGTACAATTCAATACAGCAACATATGTAGTACAATCTGATACTGTAAACAGTCCTGTCACAGCAACATACAATACATCAAAACAAGACCAGTCCTTATACAGTTAGATCGTGGTTCATAGAATATGTTTAGCAGTAGGTTCAGTTGGAGATAGGAAGAGTGTGGTGAGAAGTCTAGTAAGATGTAAGATGGAATCAAGGTAGTTTGTTTTGACACTGTTTCATGCTACTGAATCCAAGATATTTTGATTTTTGGATGGAAGTGCCTGCACAAATATTTCTATATATCAGCCAGGTATAGAAGATTATTCTGCAGATAATTCCTAACTGCTGGAGATGTAGGGAAAAGTTAAGTGGAAGAATGGGACAATCCCCTGGATTCAGCAAGTCCTGCACGGTATGCAGGACTAGTGCAGGAGCTCCAGCAGGCAATATGTCTGCCGTGCGATGCAGGAATAAGCTGTGAGGATGTGCAAGAGCACTCCTGCACTAGTCCTGCATGGACTCAGCCCCTGTATGCAAATTACCCAATTTGCAGGTGAAATCCATGCAAACGAGGTCAATTTGCAATCCAGGAATCTGGAAGCTGGATGTGCAGGACTAGTGTAATCTGCAGAAATGTATTCGGCCAGTAACCGTCTACATTTCTGCAAACTACAAAACGGAGCCATAACAGCTCCAAATAAAGGGTGGATATCATGTAGAAAGCAGGCCAATGGCCAACTATATGGCCATTGACATGGAAAACAGTTGCAAAAATAAAAAAAAAAAAAAATCAACTTCTATTTTTTTTAGCCGATTCCGGGTGTTTAAGCGTAGGGCAGTGGTGCGCAAATGGGATCGGGAGAAAAATAAAATAAAACCCCTAAAATAAGTATTCTAACCAAAATCACTATTTTGCCATTATACTCAATGGTAGGCAGAAGACAATATGGCCAATGAATAGTGGTTGCTAAGGGTGGAGGCTCAGTGTGGGACCTGTAACTATGCATCAGCATGCAATCCTATGCAAATGAGGGGAATAATACTGTATCCCAGATTTCCCCTGCATGCTAGTAAGCACCCAACAATGTAAGAGCAGGAATAGCTTGGTGGAAGCCTAGGAGTTAGCTGAGATCATAGGGGGTGTGTCAGGCATACTGTAAGCGGATTGGAGCCCTGTGACTCGGGTTTGCCCTCAGCTTAGCAGAGCAAAGCAAGGGCATGTGTCTGAGGCTGCCTAGCACTCTTTTCATTACCTAAGCAGGTGTGCGCACCACACACCAGGTTTTAAAGGGGAAAAACAAGTAAACCAGGAAATAGCAGCTCTGTGCACATTTGAGCACTGTGTTTGAGGGGGGCGCCCCCGGGCTTAAACAGGAAGGCAATGGGAAGGGAAAACAGCAGTAGGAAGGTAATCTAGGAGAACTACCATAGCTGGCAGGTGAAATGTATCAGAATCAGCCATTTACACAGACAGCAGACCAGCCCAGCCCAGATCACTACTATAAACTATGCAAACACCTTTCCCTCTGTTTTTTCCACATACTCTACACCACCGGTGTATACAAGTGGGAAACTTTAACAAACAAAAACAACAAAATGATAGGGGCTGCAGCAGCCATCATACATCAACATGTGGAAGAGGCTGAGGGTGGTGAGGATGAGAATGCTGTCGACCAACCCACAGTGAGGAGATGGAGAAGGGTGTACAGACCCAGGGCAACCTACCAGAGGCTGCAAGAGCTGGAGATAGTAGACCACTATAGGGTGGACAGGGACCTCCTACAGCAAATTGTTGAGCTGTGGTGGCCATGCCTGACATGCAGAACTAAAAGAGGGGAACCCATCCCAGTGGATACCAAGGTATGTGTAGGCCTAGGAATACTAGCCACAGGTACCTCCCAAAGCCCAACTGGGGATATCATGGGGATCTCACAGGCATCAGCATCCAAGGTATTCCACCAGTTCCTGGATGACATGTCAGCACATGCCAGTGAGCACACATATTTCCTCAACACCCGTGAGGTGCTGGCAAGCAATATGCGTCTCTTCTACCAAATAGCAGTATACCCTGAGGTAGTGGGTGATATAGACTGCATGCACATTTGCATCAAAGCACCACCCGGGGATCGAGGTAGGGTCTACATCAACTGCAAGGGCTTTCCCTCCATCAACTCCCAAGTCGTGTGCGATGCCCAGGGCATTATAATGAATGCGTGTGCTGGCTGCCCTGGAAGCTATCACGATTCCCACATCTGGTATCTGACACAGCTGTACCAGAGATTTGCCAATGGGGAAATCCCTTACAGTCACCTAGTGGGGGATGCTGGTTACGCACTGGAGCCGTGGCTGATGACACCCATCAGAAATGCATACACAACCGAACAAGAGCTCCATAATAAGGCACACGCACAGACCAGAATTATAATAGAGCATGTGTTTGGGATGCTCAAGTCATGGTTCCGGTGCCTGGACACATCCAGTGGAGCCTTGCAGTACTCACCAGCTACATATATTCAAATTGTCATCATATGCGCCATGCTACACAATATGATCCTGTGGAAACAGCTGCAGCAGGAACAGCATGGGGCAGGGCCACACAGCTCCCACCAATGCCAAGGCCTGCACAGACACAGAGTGACTTGGAGGAAGAACAACCTGTGCCTGCCGCAGTAGGCAGATGGAAGCATGCCCAGTATGCCCTGGCCTTGGCAAAGAGGCAATGCTTATCACATAAACTGACAGTAGGGACCCAGGGAATGACACCTCTCTCTGACTCGCACATATAGTAAAAGGGATGCCAAACATGACACTACCTGTGCTCAACCATGTATAGGGAGTGTACTATGTGTATCCAACATAGGCAGCCCTCCAGCCCCATCCTCAATACTGGCACACCCACAAGGTAAGTCACTCTCCTTACCAATTGCCAAATGAAGTAGTATGTGCTGTTACTTGTATCTATGGTATGGATGTGAGCATGCAAGGGAATTGGGTGGCTGAATGGGATGCCAGCAGATAGTAGACACCTATAGTGGCAGCATGAGATCTGTAACAAATACTGGTTTCACCATAATAGCCAGTACTACACATGGTGACAAATATGACACACACATGCCAGTCAGGGAGGTTCACATACCCAACAGTAGTCTCAGCCAGCAGGACAGGTGTATACAAACACAAACAAAGGCGGTGCTAAGGCCTCTGAATGATGCCTATGGGTAACCTCTCCCCCCAGGCCTACACAGACAGACTACATCAGGTCAGGCAATGGGATGTTAGTTCTGAAGGTTAGGAAGTCAGAAACTAATACCTAAGACCTGTAGTACATTGATATGCCTCTAGTCAGCATGATAGGTTAGAATACAGAATGAAATGGAGTACCTGACATACCAGTACAGTCATAGCAAATCTGTACAAGTGTCAGGTGTGCCCCACCAATCCTATGTAGAAATGTAGAAACAGTCAGGTGTGCCCCCAATCCTATGTAGAAACAGTCAGGTGTGCCCCCGCAATCCTGTGTAGAAATGTAGAAGCAGTCAGGTGTGCCCCCCCAATCCTGTGTAGAAATGTAGAAGCAGTCAGGTGTGCCCCCCCAATCATGTGTGGAAATGTAGAAACAGTCAGGTGTGCCCCCCCCAATCCTATGTAGAAATGTAGAAACAGTCAGGTGTGTCCTCCCCAGTCCTACGTAGAAATGTAGTAACAGTCTGGTGTGCCCCCCCTCCAATCCGATGTAGACATGCAGTAACATGTATGTGTAAGTATAATACCAGTGGAGCACAGATGACCAGAAGTGGCCAAGATAGCAGGATAGATTATAGCATTTGTGCAATATGCATTTATGTGTGTAATAGGTTGGTGTGTGTTCATATTGTGTGAGAGCGGTCAGTATGTATGCATGTTGAGGTTTGACCTGGTTGCGATTGCCCACTACTTTCGATGACAGGGCCAAGTCCTCACAACTGCAGTGCCAAAGACAATTCCCCCCAGTATAACACATGCTAGCAGTAAGCCATTGCAAATGTATGGTGGTAATATGTGTCACCATCTGACATGACTGTTGGGCTACATATACAAGCAGTACACAGAAAAAAGTACCCCAGACAAACAATATATAATGTGTAACTGTGAAATGGGCACATCCTTGGAATTGTACATACAGGTATGCATCACATTATTTGGGCTTGTAGTAGGGAATACCAATGTTGTCGATCACTTGCAGATCACAAAGGTGATAGGACTGATGTACTGGGAAAAGGCTGATGTCCCTGCACAAGCCAGCATAATTGGAATGCCCCATGCATATCTGTGAGTCAGATGCAAGTAGTGTCCATAGCACACATGCACCCAGCTCACCCAAACACTACCCACAGGTACCTCTCTGGTCATATCCCTGCTGTTGGAAATGGGTACAATATGACCCCCACCTGTGGATGGCAATAGCAAAAGAATGCAGCATGCAGTGCAGGTGTCCCATGCAGGTGTGTCCCTAGCTGTAAGTAGCACCCTGCCAGCATCCATACCACCTGATCAATACTGATAGAACGTATTGGCATGAAAACCTAGCACACCTACCCTGTCACCTCAGGGGAATATACTGTATGGCAGTCTGGGACTGTAGGACTGACAGACTGCAAAAGCCTGCTACAGCTGACCTGCATCACCACCAAATGGCCTATAGGCCTCTGCAAAAGGCCCATGTCTCAACCGTACTGCCAATGTATGTTATGTCATGGACACCCAAATAACAACATAGCACACTCCACATAAGCCATATGCAAAGCCATGTGGACAAACCACAGTAACATATCCACCATGTCCTACTGCACGAACTGTGGACCAACACCAAAACACACCTGTGATGAGGTTATAACAATAGCGAAAGTATCAGAGAATGTATGTATAATGTTTGGAAGAGGATAGAATAATAGAGGGGGGGGGTGGGAGCATGGGCAGCATGGAATGTGCAAGGTCCGACACATAGCCATGTGCACATACTATCCCTGGCTACAAACACAAAAATGGATGGCTACAAACCTGCCCATACACCACAATATGGGTAATGTCCTGACTTATGACCCCTGCCTCTGGGTAACCTGTGTGAATCTGTACAGCTGTGAGGTATTGCCACAGTAGGATAAGGCCATACTGTCATGTTGATGGATGTACAAGTATGGGATTCTCTGCCAGCACTGTACCAAGGCACTGAACTGGATACACAGACCCAGCAGCAAGTGTCTGCAGCTCCCCCTCCAGAATGGCATAACTTTCCATGAATATGTAGGCATTTGACCACAATACTGGACACAGCTGCATTCACCCTGTGTTCCCCAGAATATCACTATGAGCAAAAATGTCCACCTGATAGTACTTGAGGACATAAAACAAACATCACAGTGTATAACAGTACACATGTCTGAATATGTCTGCCAACACCAACACCATGTAGCAGAAGCAGCACAGACACAATCCCCTGCAGTACACACTATCCCTTGCACAGTTTGACTCCATATTGCTACCTGATCTATAGATATCCTGCAGAAACAGTTTGCTACCTGAAGGTGTAGAGCACAAAGGTCTGCACTGGAGTACAAACTACCTGGAATGGATCCACACATTCAATACAGAAGGGCATACTGGGCATGCTCACACACTTAGAGAAATGAAGGCAGTGTCAGACAACAACATACTGAAAGGTTATACTGGGCATGCTCACACACTTAAACAAATGAAGCCCATGTCTTCCAGCAACAGTGGACCATACATATCTGACAGTTGCAGATGTTAGTCCATACAATCCTCAGTATGCATCAGTAATGCTTTGCACACACATTGTATAGGAATACACACATATATCCAAGGACAACACACTATAATACGCCAAAAGTACACATGCATAGATGTGTGGAAGAGCGTGACAGTGACAAAGAGCCTTCCATCATGAGGCCTGTCCCACGCAGCACACAGCCAAATGGCTACAACTACATGATGTGTAAATGTCACTCACTGTAGAAATCAGCCCTGGTATCCCTCAGCATTACAGACTCTGTGGTGCAAGTGCTAGCTATGCAACATGACTGTACAAGGCAGTAGTCATCTAGCAGTTGTATATATGTACCTGCAGAATATAAACCTGCGTGTGCCTGAGTGTGGTGTGTCTACCTCTAGATGAATGGGTTATGGCCCATGCACACACACTGCCCTCCCCATAGCCCTACTATGACAAGCCTGCTGATGTCATTCACTTTGAAATACACCTTTGGGAAAAGAGTAGCCCAGTAATCTCTGTGGTGTGTCCTATAACAGCATAATGCTGTAGTGTGATAAACTAGTTAGGTAGAAGTTCTACTCCCAGACATGGCAAGTGTGTGTTTGTGTGTCTGTGTAAGGAACAATGCTTTTTAGGCTAGTCACACTCACTACAAGTCAAATGCCCTACTTTGGCAAGGCTGCTGATGTCATTCACTTTGAAATGCACATTTGGGAAAGGAGTAGCCCAGTAATCTCTGTGGCTCATCTTATAACTCTGTAATGCTATAGTGTGATAAACTCGTTAGGAAGGAGTTCTAATCCCAGAAATGGCAAGTGTGTGTGTGTGTATGTGTGTGTGTGTGTGTGTGTGTGTGTGTGTGTGTGTGTGTGTGTGTGTGTGTGTGTGTGTGTGTGTGTGTGTGTGTGTGTGTGTGTGTGTGTCTGTGTAGGGAACAATGCTTTTTAGGCTAGTTACACTCACTACAATTCAAATGCCCTACTTTGGCAAGTCTGCTGATGCCACTCAGTGTGAAGTACACCTTTGGAAAAAGAGTAGCCCAGTACTCTCCATGGTGTGTTCTATAACAGCGTAATGATGTAGTATGATATAGTATTTTGGTAGAGATTCTATTCCCACACATGGCAAGTGTTGATGCTTGTGTGTCTGTTTCTTTGTCTATGTAGGGTGCAATGCTTTTGAGGCCATTCACAGTCACTACAACCTCAACTGACCTTCTTTGACAAGCCTGCTGATGTCATCCCCAGTGAAATACACCTCTGGGGAGGGAGTACTCCAGTAATCTCCATGGCACATCCTATAACTGCATATAACTGCATAATGCTGTAATGTAATAAACTAGTTAGATAGGAGTTCTAATCCCAGACATGGCAAGTGTGTGTGTGTGTGTGTGTGTGTGTGTGTGTGTGTGTGTGTGTGTGTGTGTGTGTGTGTGTGTGTGTGTTTGTCATTTGTATCCTGTGTGGAGGTGGCTGTGAGTGTGTAACAACCGGACTCATTATGGAGCGACTTTTGCAAATTTCTTATATGGTGGCCCTATTATATGTCACAATCTCCACCTTACAAGGAAAAGAGATGTGAAATAGCTGATAGGCTGGGGTGCCAATCCATACCCCTACATGTGACATCAAGGCCTGGTGAACAAAGTTAGCAACCCTTGTATTACCCAGGGAACAGTCTCAACCCATGTCTCATACATAAACACACTTGCCTAGGCAACAACTGCTATGTTGGTAATGCCCTGCATATTGGCCACAGATAGTAACCACAGTGTGACTGTGGTGGACTACAGAGGGCATGG
This sequence comes from Protopterus annectens, assembly GCF_019279795.1. Taxonomy (NCBI): domain Eukaryota; kingdom Metazoa; phylum Chordata; order Ceratodontiformes; family Protopteridae; genus Protopterus; species Protopterus annectens. The sequence goes on along the minus strand of NC_056733.1, from coordinate 1,830,515,425 downwards.
CACCGTGTCCATCAGTACAATTGGCACATACATGCAGACAGTGTGCCTTCATTATGTTCCCCACTGGATGCCTGCAACACCTGTGGTGCCATCAAATGTGACCTACACAGGACATACCATGTCTTAAACACATGCCCTGTATGGACAGATGCCACTGACACCAGTGAATACATGTATCATGCTATCAATGTAGGTGCAGGGTCAACCTGCTGTCCATTACCAGTTCCCACCACATGAGGCCAGGACTGGCACATCTGATGATAACAATCTGTGTACACAACATGGGCCAGACACCCCAGGTACAGTACCACATGTCACTGTGCATGCATGTGGGACGTGTGCACATCCCAGACAGTGTCCATGTCATGGACTAAAGAACACATACATGGCAAGCATTGCACAGCAATGGCCACACACAATAGTTACCCAGGTGACTGGATGGTGAATACAATACCCAGCTGTGTGGGCCAATCCAGACACTACACCCCTGAGCCACACTGCAGACCATTGTCATGTGGCCTGATGCCAAGGTATACCCCTCACCTAGCCTTATATAGCCTTCTGGCACAGACAACCACTACACACCTGTGAAGCAATGCACGCATGCATGTCACTACTAGCACCCTGTGTCTGTGTGTGTGGTGTATGATGCTTTTGACCACTTTCACACTCACTACAACTCCCATTGACGTACTGAAGCATGTCAGACACCTCTACATACCCTTTGCCCATATAACCTCCGGATAACCCCTCTGGTGCATGTGATACCTGCACATTACTGTATTGTGGAAAACTAACTAGTTAGGAAGTGCATTCCTGACCCTTCCAAGTGTGTCAATATGTGTGAGTCCCTGAGGGAGTATGGCTGTGTTGACGCTGACACCTGTTCATGTGGACAGGCACGTGTACTACACCTACCGTATCCCTACCATATCACTGTTGCAGATGTCACTCACCATCACGTATACGTTTGGACAGCTCCTCAACATCTAAGCTATATGTAAGTGAATGACTTCAGCAGGCTTGTCATAGTAGGGCTATGGGGAGGGCAGTGTGTGTGCATGGATCATAACCCATTCATCTAGAGGTCGACAGTAACTGCATAGACATGTGATAGTAACACATAGTTAGTCAGGGGTTTGGAACCCTGTACTGGTAGGTGTGTGACACAAACAAGCTTAGGTTTTACTCTCCAAACCCCCCCCCCACGACTTACTTTGCCTCTGTCTCTCTCACTCCCTCTCTGGTGGATGTGGAGAACTACACCTGCTTTACTTAGGCAACAGCTTTTGTTTTGGAAGTGATACTCATGATCAGCTAATGGCCTCTGCATGAATTGTAGCCCACCTCTAGCTAATTGCATGTGGAACAGCTGTGGTAACATTCCCACAGCCAATTGCATGGAAATACACTCCAATATCTAGGAACATCATGTTGGTGTTGGGCCTTTTCATTCACTGTGAGTAGGACCTAGATCTGGTGTTTAGCAAACAGCATCACAGATGGATTTGGGATTTACCTCTAACAACATACACTGTGGAAACAGGCCAATACACAGAAGGGGGATGTGCCTGACATGACTACAGAATGTAAGTGCTGCTATTCTGTATTTGAAGTAATGTTGGATTAACAGGGTGTGTGTGGATATGGTTGGTCTACATGTTTTAATACCTGTCATGACAATGCTAAGTTTTTGAGGAAACCCCCATCTGTAGGGTCATCTGCAGACTGGGCAGTGTGTGTGTGGTACCTTTTGTTTCTTGTGTTACTCAACGAACACCTATCTGATAACTGCAGAAGCATAGTGTGAGAACTGCAGTCAGTACATAGTGACAGCCATGAGAGTTACTGACTTCATATCCCTCATAGGACATATGTCACAACAAACCCTACTACAGCAGTAAATTAATGAGGTTACCACAGCAACATGTTAATATTGGCCCTGTGTTTGTCTCTGTCAACCTTTGTACATGTCATGCAGTAAGATGTGCATATGTTCTGTACACCATTATTTATTGACATCATATCTAATAACAAGCCAGTGAGATATCAGACTGCTACACATATTATGTATAGTAGGGGTTATATATGAAGTCATAACCTGGGCATTCTGTGATTGTGTGCACAGTACTGAGGTCTGTGTACTTATGGTGATTGTCAACAGTCTGTGTATTGCGAATATGTACCTTGGCCTGTGTACAGACTGTGGTAGATGTCATAGTTCTTGGTCCTTGTTCTATCTGATGTTACATGCTACTCCAGTGTATGGTATCCTATCGGCTTACATGTTTGTAGGACCAAACACACACATGTCCCATACCACAGACAGGCATCGGTCCACACTGTGTAGTGGCCCAGAATATGTAGGGCTAGTGTGTGAGTGGCACATATGGGGATGGTGTTGATCAGACAGTCCACATACTGTAATATTAAGCTGGCTTACCATGTGTGGCTGTAGCTGTGTTCACATTGGTTGTGGGTATGCACTTTCACACCGTTGTCTGTTAATCCATGCTGTGACATGCCTGTAGAGCCTGCTATATTTGCAGGTACATGTGTATTCCCCCATAAGAAATGTCGGCCTGTGTTGTGGCAGTCTGCCTGTAGTCTGCACAGTGCTTTTACATGCCGAGCAGCTTAATGTACTTACCCAGTGTGACAAACCTTGTTAGATAAATGCATTATCTGTTTATGCTTTGTATTATATTTTAGTTGCTTTGAGTCTTGTGTTTGTGATATACTTTTTAAAATTATTAAACTGTACAGACTTTACAACTATGCTGCCGTATTACAGGAAGTAAGAGGATATCACTTCCTGTTTCATTTAATATAAACTGAGCTTTTTATGTGTGTATTTTATCTCTGATGAAGCCACGGTGTTCCGTGGCGAAAACGCTCTGTTTGTGGATTTATTAAAAGCGTTAAGGTTCTAAAGGAATTGCTTCGCGTGGTTTCTGCAAAACAAGGTTCCTCCTTTGGTTTTACTTGTACTTACCCAGTGTGATGTTATGTCCAGATATTTGCCAGATGTACTGCTGATGGGCCACCATAACCGTCATGTATTTCTGACAAAGCAGTGGGATGCTGTACAGATGTATGTCACTAACTACTGGGTAGTATGTGGCAATGTGACCTCTGCACCAGTGGTTATTATGTGTCAGGACAGACAGGAGTGTGTGAATGCATAACCTATGTGGGCATATGTATTCCAGTATTTACATGATATACCCATCTACATGGCTGTTAACATCCACATTGTCAGGATTGGTCCATATTTCTTGCACTAAGGGGTTCTGTGTATATCTCTGGACTGACCAGAGTGTGTCAGACTGTCCACATTTATTGGCCATATCTCTGCTGTAGTCCACAGGATCATTACTGTGCTAGCAGTGGTACTGAAGTATGATGTCCTTTGGATGTCTGTCAGTAGCCAATGGCGCACATGGTAAAAGCAGATGTGAACTCCCACACACAACATGTCTGTTAAGGCAACCCCTATTACAGTAGCAACAGTCTACATATATACCTGCAATACATACCTGACATCCCCTTGCACTAAGAGGTTGTGACTACTGCAGCTGAGGTAGGACTCCACTCCAAGTTCTGGACATATGGTGAACAACATAGCCCGGTCAACAAATGTAAAATAAATAAATAAATAAATATATGTACATATAATTATCCATATATCTATATAGATATATACACATATACATATTGACATACAAAGACGGATATATATATATATATATATATATATATATATATATATATATATATATATACGTACATTTATATATACATATAAACACTCAAAGTTTTATCTTCATATTGTCAATCACATATGATCGACCGGCCACATCGTCTACCTGCTTCCACGAGACCAGAACCGCAAAACTTAAAAAGTCGAATAAATGTAGATTTTCAACATTTCCGGCCAGGCCACACCTCCAAACCAGTGCTACCATGGGTCAAAAAGGGGGCAAAATTTTGCCATTCGGATATGTGGAATTCAACATTCGGGACATTCGCACTTCGGTATTTATGGAAGCGGGGTCGACCATAGTGAGATGGGCAATATGAAGGTAAACGACACTCAAATATATGCATATACACAGCAATATATGTCTATACATATACAGATATAAATACATATGAACATATACTAATGGATATCTACATATATATATTGACAGTAATAGGTATATCAGAATAGATACATATGCACATACAGTTATAGATATCTACACACACACACACACACATATATATATATATATATATATATATACGCATAAATAGACATATCTGTACACATAGGATGTGCATACATATATAGCTACATATATATATATATATATATATATATATATATATATATATATATATATATATATGTGTATACACACAAAGATCTACACATGGCCATATATATGATGCACTATACAGATGTGTACACAGACATATGTATGAATATACATGTGTATGTACATGTAGACATATATCGACATATATCAACATATGTATATGTATATATCCATATTCCTGTCATGTGTAAACATTACGGTTGTGTATACCTTCCCAGATGTATCTCACCATATTTATCTGATATGTGCACATTATGATAAAAGAACATATGTGATGCAACAGTCATATTAATAACAAGCACTGCACATTTGTGTTAGTAAAAGCAATTGTTCAATACTAATCAATATGTGTATTGACAGATATATTGGAAAAACAACAGCTGTCTTCACAGTGGTCATGGCATAGTGGTTAAGTGTTGTGACTATAGTTACAGGGTCCTGGGTTCAAGCCCTGCAAGGGCTGTTCATTTTGTTGCTGGGCAGAACAAAGGCTGTCAGATACAGAGTGGTTAAGGCAGTTTTGAGCAACTTTAAGAGCGTTTGCAAGGGTTTGCATGAAGCTAAGCGGTGCTAAGCTATGGGTAAACATACGGGCACTTACACAGTGTAAGCTTTGCTTACCAGTGCGCTAATCAGCTTAGCTGTTAAATTGGACCAATGTTGATACCTGCTAAGCATGGCTTAGCCCTGGTAACTAGTTCTCACCACCCAGTCCGTTAACATAGCAGGGTAATGACATTTGTGATAAGTGCAGGTACACAGCTATGACCAGTTGCAGCGATGCACCCTAGTAATGACACGTGTACGTGTGCATTGCTGAGGATAGCAGTGTCTGTGTTAGCACACCTGTACTTGGGAATTCCATGAGGGCCTTCACAACCACCACAACACCCATTGCCATAGTCAGTTGTGGCTGCTGCTGTATGGGACATTATATGTACCCTGTTACACTCCTCTCCCTACCGGCTACATGAGCTTTGCAGTACCAGCACAACAGTGTTGTACAAATGGGTTGATAGGCATGGGATACCCATTGAGTTCTGGCAAGTGTGTGTATGTGTGCATGTCCGTATATCTGTAGGGTACAGCAATCTGAGGCCACATACTCCTATTATAATACCCACTGCCACACAATTGTACAGATAGTGTTGTTGCTGCCCATAGGTGAGGCATGACAATGCAACACCCTACTATGGCTCTGGCATGTGCATTAGATGCATATCCCTGTAGTACCACTGTTGGGATATACAATTAGTTGCATCGCAGTCATGGGCAATATGTGATGGTGGGTATGTCAGAGTGTCATCATGGGTTTCAGGGAGTACAATATCCACTGGGGGATGTGGGTGCTGTGTACACTGTCATTACACCAAGGTACACCCGGTATATGTCCCATGTACCACTTTATGGTTACCACTGTCACCATCAACCATACAGGTAACTGATACCACAATCCAGCCCAGCTATGCATGTGCTGTGTGCAGCTTACCTGTAACACATTGGACACACGGTAAAGTTAGTTAGCAGCGATAGGCCCAGGTCTCTTGAACGTGTGTCTGCCTGTTATGTGTCTGTCAATGTGTATATGAAGGTATGTCACACTATGTATTTTCCATATACACCCATTACATCCCCCATTAGCATACTGTACATGTCTGGGGATGTTCTGCATGTAACATGTAACCTGGAACACACCTCACCCTAAACACTGTGTGGTGTATGCAATGAAAGCCACACACTTCAGTAGCACTACATACCTAGGTATGGGGTCTAGACCCAGTGTTGCCAAGTAAGTGTGTGCATGTATGTGGGTGGTTCTACATCAGGTTTTAAATTATACACGTCCCAGCGGGTTACCTGTCCATGTGGCACAGGCAATAACTGTTATAGAAACCTGTGACATGTGTTCAACTGTACCCCAGATATGTCACAGCCATGGTACCATACCCTGTTGTGGAATATGACAGCAGACCATCCTCCTGCTGACACATGTACACCTACAACACAAATAGATAACATTATGGAGACTACAATCAACCAGTGTTACTAACAGCTATAATGCATCATTGCTGGACGGCTACACTACCTGACATGTATGCATTAAACTTTACTCCTGACAGCATGTTACACTGCAGTACATTGGTACACTGTAGTACAGTCACCGTGTGCATCAGAACCATATTAGCCTGTCCCTGCATTGATGTTATGGATGACAGGGATGTGGCACAGGTATCATCATATAAACAGGGTGTGTTGTTGGTTTGCCAGAGGCCAAGGGTGGGCCATACATTTGACACCATGTGTGTGGGTAAGGGGTGTAATGAGTTGAACTGGGTATGGTGATGTGGTGTGTGTAGGTATGGGGTTGCCCTAGGTGTGTTTGTATAGTGTGTTTGTATACATGCACACAGTTCTGCCATATGGCTGCCATACACAGGTGTTTATGGACAGCTGCAGACCAAAGCTGGCAGGGTGTGCAGTTCACTGCCTCCAGCCATGGGCATGTGGACTGTGCCTGCCAGGTAGTCCATGGGCACGTCCAGGTACAGGCCTCAATGTGCTACTCTCCCCTGATGACAGATGTCTGCTGGAACCAGGTCCCTCCTGGGAATGGCCAGGACTACATACTCGTGGCCTGCTGTGGTGTGATGTGGACAGCACCCCCCCCCCCGCAGAGCCGGGGTTGGTACTGCCACTATGGGTGCCTCTTGGTGTCCTAGCACATCCACATTGACTGCCAGATGTTGGTCTTGCTGGCCTACATCCACGCAGCTGTTGCCGTACTCCAACTACATGTTCAATCATGGAGATACCATGGTTGTTGAGGGCCATCACCTCACCAGACCATCTATCCATGAGCTCGGTATAAGCACGGTTGGCACGAGACAATTCACGGAAGTTGTCACCTGCAGATGTGAGAGCAGCCCTATGTAGCCTCAGGTCCTGTCTGGTGCAACATTCCATACATGCCTGCGTCACCATGACAGCCTGAAACATGCGCCTGGTGGTACCAGTTGTGGCGCATCTGGCAGGGGCATGATGACCAACAACCCTACCATGAACACCCTGGGATATCTGCCTATGTGGTGCCTGCTGGACATTTGGCTATGCCTGCTGTGACCAGACACAGTAGGCATGGTTACCACACTCTCCTGTGCAGTTCTACCAAATGCCAGCTGTACCTCCTCTATGGCCACTGGTGATGGGGTATGTATAGGCATTGAAAATGTGTGTGGGGTTGTGGTGACTAAAAGGGGGATGTCAAATGATGGCACTGTTTCGGCCCCTGACAACCCCACCTGTGCCTCAACAGTACTATCATCATATTTGGTGTCTGTATGGACACCAATATCAGATTGCATGCAGGAGGGACCCTGACCCACCTCAACACCTGTGGGGGAAAAGAAATGCACTTTAAGACCTGTACAGCATTGCATAACAGTACACACATACACACACACACACACACACACACACACACACACACACACACACACACACACACATACACACCACCTTAATACCTACCTGTCCTTGACTTTACAGATAGTCCCACGTTTATTCCCATGTGTTCTCCATCCTGCTTCACACTTGGTAACATACACTCATTAATGCCACTCATTAACGTATCATTCCTCTAAATGCCTAGACAAGTGATCACAGCACAAGACCTATTACTCCATTACCTCCCTGACATGAGTGGAGTAGTTTAACATGGCCTCACTGCTGTCATTCAGTGTTCACCCTGAGTATGTCTGGACATCGTGAGCATGGCTCCTATACGTGAGGGGCTACTATGTTCACTCCATAATATCACGCACTGGAGTGTCATGTGCAAGTATTGCTTAGTACATGCCAGATATGCTGCTCAATCAACCTATCATGTGACAACTGCAATATATGGATACTCCCCCTGATGTTGTCTAGTAATTCCTCAATGCATCTGTAATGCTGCATGCATGGGTTGTCAGTCACCTCTCTGTTGAATGCGATATTAAGGGTATACCTGGTGTCTACCTTCCCTCCCAATGCATGTTCCATGCTACAGACCTTATTATACTATCATCTTTCCTGTGATTACATGCATGACAAGTATTCCTGGTGTGTCATGTGTCAGTCCATGTCCATGTACTGCACGATCCCAAAGGGAAGTACTGCTGTATGAACAACCCCACAATCACACATGTGCATACATGGACACCCACAAAAACACACACACACACATGCACACACATTCTACATGCATCACCCTCCCTCCACTTCACCAGATTGACCCTTCAGACAAAATAACCACCCACAGAGACACACAAACACATACAGGTGAGGTTGCACAATGATACTACACACAGTCCTCCTATTAACCATCTGTCAATATGCATAACATCTTGTACACAACAGCATGCAGTGCAGCTATAGTCAATCCATGCTAGCAACAGTATACATGTGTGTGATGCATGTGCTGTGTTAGTAAGTGATGACCCTTCCCCTGGATAACACTGCACCCATGTACACAGTATTGCTGTGCACCTATTCTGCACCCTGCCATGTACTGTGCACCAAACCTCAAAGGTGTACAACCCATTTCTGAATGTGTAGTACTGTGTCAGTTATGTCAGCTCTAATGCTCACAGACCCTATGTTTTTCAGCAACACATACCTGGGATGATATGTAGACAGATGTCATTTGTGAATGCCTGATGTCTGGTTTACAGATCTCAACATCAGCGGACCATGTATGACTGATTCAATACTATTACACTGAGAACTGTCAGAGCATACCATGGGTATGAGGAGTGCACACACCCTTACTGATATGACGCACCCTTCCTTGATCTGCAATGGGACCACATCACCGCATATATTAACAGTACATGAGCCCAATATGTGAAATATGTCCTGTACATTCACATGCAGTGTCTACGGAATGTGTTAGGTGTGCATATGCTGACTGCGATGCATACACTCCATGTGTGCATATGTGTGCACACCCTTATCATGACGGTTTGTTGCATCTATTGTTATGTGTACTACAGCAGTCACTACTACTGGCAAGGGTATACTAGCATGGGCCATCCGCATTTGCCAGTGTATGTTCAGTCTGCCCTACACATGCCCCCCCAAATCTGCATGATTGCAAGGTCTACTCATGGGCACATCCTTTGGTGTTCACACACTGCCGTCACTATTGCTGTGGGGCTAGGGTTACTTCTGCCACAGTTCCTGAACCTGACTGTGTGCAGATACAGCCATTCTTAGCATCCTTAGGATCCCTGCTGCAGTCCACTGGTGTGTCATGCTGACACCCCCTCCCCACCTTCAGCCTTTTTGCAGATGCTTGACAAGTAAGGCCTACACATGTGTGTCAGTTTGCAGTGTCCCATACACTGCACAACACATGTTACAGCCTAGTCCCATCTGATAATGTGGGCCACAGTAATATGTTATGGCATAGTGTAACACTAACAGTTGCCATTGTACTACTGGTATATACACTGTACTCGAACTGTATACAGGTGCTGTTTCACACATGTCCATACTGTAGGCCATGTCTCCCACCATTATGTTACTCCCTGTGGACACATTCCACAATGACTGGATGTTAGTTATCTTGCAGGTGTCTGACATACCCTTCCAATACCCCATCATGGTCACCACTGTGATGTTGTGCATTTAACAGCAACAATACATGCACATTTACAGCATGCATTCTGGGTAGGTGTGTTAGATGTGTGCATGGAATATACCATAGCCATTACATGCCCGGTGTATTGGCAAGCATCAACATAAACCATACTAGCTACAGGAAGCTGCCTTGGTGGTATACCAGAGGGACCTACATAAGAGGGTGAGAAATGTAAAGTCAGTGGCCACACCTGTGGCATTGTTACAGGGTGGGTGCAGCATTACAGTACATCAACGGTACATGTTCACAATACTACCACTTATGCACATCTGTTTATCACTACTATGCAGCAACAAACTACATCTATGACATGTCAGATATACATGATCTACCTGTACAGATGTGGATGCATATACAATAGTGGTCTACTGATGTGTCCTGTGGCCTTACCTGCATGTCCCTCAGCCAGTGTGTGGGTAGCACCTACCTCCACAATGGTGTCCGGCAGTTGTTGGTTATGTGGGTGGGCAGGTGCCATGAGGCTGGCGAGGAGCTCCTCAACATGTGTACGGGGGATGGATGGCATGGCTGTGGTTGTGAGGTGATCCCTCCGGATTGCAGCAGCATGCCAACGGGCATTGTGAAGCAGGTCAGAACAATGATGCCAGACCTGCTCATAACTGCAGTTGTGCAGTCCGACAGCATCGAACCTGTGGACAAGATCATTCCACAGGGCGGTCCGGTCCTGCTGCTCATGGGCAGCCCAGCCAAACAGGACAGGGTAGTGCTGGATTAGGTGGTTTATCACTATTTCATTCTCAGCAGCTGAGTAAGCCGGGAGCCGTCCATGTGACATCTTGCCTGAAAGACATAAAGATGGAAACAGGTCTGAGCAACTCATACAGCAAGGTTACCATAGTTCTTAATACACATCTCTGTCACCCCCCCCCACCATATCAGCGACAACAAACTGTACACACAACTCAATAGATATGGCTACAGCTTATCTACCAGTGGGACAGATATTGTACTGTACCACACTTTGTGCTATGTGTTTGTAGCCATATTCCCTGTGTGGACACTATCGTTGCTGGTCTTTTACAGACTATTCACCTACATGCCAGTGACAGGGCCACTATGGTTCCATATATGCCTGTGGTATGCTTGCTATGTAATTGCTGCACATCTGACATTCTGTATTATTGGGGATATCTATGCATGCTGTTGGACATGTTCCAGGATTGTGTAGACTATTATTACCCACATATGATGTATAACAGTGACACAATAGCATGTTTAGGGACTATTTGCCAGCAGAACCACCTCCCAAAACTCATCTGCCCATGTTACCAGGCCACATCACATGTGGGACCCACCCTGGGGCCTCTTCATGTACTGGTCCAGCACTACCTTCAGGTGGAACCAACTCAGGGGATGTTGTCCCCCCTGGGGGCACATACAGACATGATCTTGTCCCCAGAGGTCAAGTCCAGGGTCTGTTCCATAGTGGGTTCCACAAACACATGTGGGATGTGCAACATCACCTTGAGGTACCCAGTCCACATTCACAGGATCCACATGCTCCTCCTGCACAGCCTCCAGGCCAGGCACCTTCAGGACGTGGACTGCTGTTGTGAGTAGCAGTGGGTGGGAAGCTTGTTCCCATTGTGTGCATATTGGGGCCTATGGGTCTTCCACATCACAGACCACACACACCATCCAGGGTGTTTACCCACCACATGTGTCACATACCACCCCTGTAGGCTGTCCTCTATATCTACCAACCCAAACCACCTCCACAACTATACCTGCCATGTTCCACAATATTCCCATTCCCTACTTCACAGACAAGGGCAATGTGGTCCCAACAAGGGGTTCACATGTGACATACCCATCCATGTCGCACACACTGACAGCTGTATATATCTGTGTGTATTGCTATGGGTGCTGTTCCCTCGCACATAGCATGCAGCACTGTGGTGGTAATATAGGGGACATGTATTTGCATAAATATATGTGTGTGCGTGTGTTTGTATATATGTAGACATATGTATATAGGTATATATCTATATATGTGTAGATATATATATGATGCATATATGTGTTTATATATATGTCTACATATGGGTATCTGTATATTTGTGGACATACACACACACACACATATATATATATATATATATATATATATATATGTATACATATACATACCTATATATATGGTGTACATTCAGATGCCAGGTCCACAATCTCACAACACCTTCCTGCATAGCTGCACAGTTCTGCCTTGCTACAACACAGACAGGTGCCACATATGGACACAGCCTAACATTAGGGGAGTATATGTAGAGCCAGATTACAGGTAACCCTATTACACACCTATGATATTCCAGCATGCTACAATACAGGTTAACCTGAGTATCCTGCAAGTGGTGGGCTGTGGAACCCATGTGTCCATCATTATGGCATTACTTTCACCACCAGCTATTGGCCGCAGTAATATACATGCTTCCCATTACACAGCACACACTATGACGGCTTACATCTTATCAGTCAGTGCTGCTCTGCACATTTGACGGGTATGGCCCACTACCCACAGGGACAGACTCTATTGTCCTTAGCAGTTGTTCAGCTGAACATCATTACAACAACACCTGATGACACATATAAATCATTCCACATAATTTATCCCATTATTATGGACCAAGTACTGCAGTCAGTTACATGCATACATACTTCATATACCTGTTGTGGGAATGATGTCTCTTCTGGATAGTTTGCTGGATGGATTTTTTTTTTTTTGCCTTTCACTCACTCACTCTCTCTATCTATCTCAGTCTCTCTCCAGTAAATGGATTGAGCTGCTTTGAATAGATTGCAGCATGGCTTTTGTGGGTGATGCATATGATCAGGTGATGGCCTTTGCACCAATCAGTGTCCTCCACGTGCTACCTGCATGCAGCATGCTGTGTAGTACTTCCAATTACCACTGTCATGGCAACCCACTACTATAAATCACTACATCATATGGGCGTGATCCCTTTACCTTTCCTGTATGGTGGACATCCTTCCTGTGTGTGGGCAGCAGTGTTACAGACAGCAGGTAGCAATACCTCTTACAAGAGAACTTGCACACTCAGGCCAGCTACCTATTTGTATGAGGTTCCAGAACTACAGACAGAGTGTGAGTAGTGGGGTTGTATGCATTGTATAGCACCAGTGTTACAGGGTTTCTGTGTACATACTGGTTTAACATGGAATGCAGTCTGTCTGCATAGCTCTCAACTGTGGGCCTATTAACTTGATGGCCAGAGGTGTGCCTGTTATGTTATGTCTGTCCACCACACAGGTCTTTTGTCAGATATATCACTGGCAGTGTGCGTGTTGAGTGCTATCAGTACATGGCTACATCCATTTGTGTTTCTGACTTCATATTCCTGACTAAGGGTATGCTGCAGACTATCTTGTAACACCAGCGACTTGATTAGTGTATGACAACACTATTTCACATATGGGCCTGTGTTCCAGCCTTTGTCCTCCACCTACATACCAGGCTTTGTCCATACGACATGCTTTCAGGGGTTGTTATGTAATGGGCTGTGAGTATGTCATACTGACATTCCTGCCAACATTCCACTGCTGTTGTGGCCCCCACACATATTGTGGGGTTGGGTCCATATATATGTGGGCTTCATCTACACAACACATGTGTGGCCTTATGCACTCCGAGGCCAATGTATGTAACAGTGGTATATGGCCCTGTATGTCAGTCTATGGGGGGATTCACCATAACTAACCTAGGCTGTTAAAACATGTGGGGGTTTCAGGGGTAAGCTGCCTTAAGGTATCTGGATGTACATTACCATACAATTCATCTTGGTTAATGCAGGCCTACTCCCTCCTGCCATACAGACGGTTCTGTTTGTCAGTGTGATTGTGATGGTGTCAGTTATGCCTTGTTATGTAACAGATGCATCCAATTGTGTCAGCTGAGGTCTTTACCCCCTAGGGATTGTGTATAGAATGTAGATAGAGGCTGCTGGACTATACATCTGCATTACTTACTGTTGATTGATTGTTATCCTGTGGCCCAGTGTGTCTTTACTGTTGTACTACTTGAAAGCCTTGGCCTGGACAGCAACATATGTAAAACGTTCCAGAATACTGTATTCATTTATCTGTTTCGCAGTTGCATTAGTTTGTTTATATGTATGTCAGAGTCTAAACAGCTATATGACATGGCATATACAACTATAATAGTACACAAATAAAGCTTTCCCATGTATGCAAACCTGTGTGTGGTGTTAAATACTTTGACCTCTCTGTGGTTATATGTTGCAGGCAACAGTTGTCATCTGTATGGGTGGCTCATACAGTGTCCATTTGGTAAGGTGGCAACTGTAGGCATAGTGGCTGTTCCATATTGTGTGCACCTTCTACATATGTATCTTCCTATACCTATCTCAGTGTGTGTATGTGTAGTTACATATATATCTATATATATGTATATGTATCTGAATATATGTGTCTGTGTATATGTATCTTAGGAATGGTGATTGCTTCCACATTGTATATTCCCTATGGTAGCCAGATAGTACTGCATAATATGTTACTGATACCATCCTGACATCATACAGGTGGGATGGAGTACTGTTAACATCTTATGCTCATGTTGTGTCAGGTCCTGGCTATGGGATTTGCAACAGTTGGTATTGTAATTAAAACTCAAAAACTTAAAATACTACTAAAACAGAACACACACTGGAGCCAGAATAAATTTAACTCTCTCGTCCTGTTTATTACAGAACTACTTCAGAATTACAAAATCCACCATTTACATCATTTCCTTTTATACCACAATTTTGACATCATTTTCTACTAGTATTAATCCTTAAAAGGACATGTCAATATAAAGTTCACTCAACCAAACAGTACTGTCACTTCCTTAACACAATATCTAATATAAAACTATGTGTATAATGAAAACTTGTAATAATATTCTTAATATGACTACATTTGCAATACATATAAACATTAAATTTTATGACAAAAAAAATAAAAAATTAACATAATTTAAATAACTTTTGACAGAAACTTTATCATTAATGGCAGGCGTTACATCAGCTCTTAAAAAAATGCCGTTTCAATTCAATTTTTTCCAAGAAGTGATTGAATGAACCTACAAACCTATCTGTTTTCACCTTCTCTATTACAAAAAAGGTGAACTTCTTAAAATTTTCACACGTCACTGAATGTTTGGCTAGAGCATTACTTAAATCTTTTTTCTTAATGGCCAATAAATATTCCCTAACCCTGTGACTTAACTTTCTAATGGTTTTTCCAATATAGAAATTTTCAGTTAGAACATACTGCTAAATAAACTAATCCTTCACTTTGACAATCATACCCATCCTTAGCTGTCACAGTGTATTTTATATGTTTAAAATAATTACTTTGTACACCCATCATAAATCTACATTGTCTATAATTTGTACAGGGAAATGTCCCTAAACATGTGACAACTTGATTATGGCTCTCATCTCTATGTCCATTTTCCAAAATTTCTTTTAAATTTCTAGTTTTTTTTATTAATAAAATTTGGTTGCATCCCAATAATCTTACTTAATTCTTCATTACCCAAGATCATTTTCCAATTCTCTTGTATAACGGACAAATGAAGAATTAAGTAAGATTATTGGGATGCATGTTTTGACAACATGCTGGTGAACCGGGATATATGTAGATTATTGCCCTCTTCAACTTTTAGTGACATACAACACTCTTATACAGGATTTCGTAGACAGTTATATTATGTAGCACAGTGTGGGTGACAGTGATGAATAATACTTTATTATTCAGAGCAACTGCAACAATAACAATGCCATACAATACCAAAGTAAACAGTACCAGTACAGGGTATCAATCTTTCATTTCTGTGCATAGTGTTCGTATCTGACGGACGTCTGGGAGCAATGTTTGTTAGCACTACCCGAATGTTGCCACACAAAGTACCAGATTCCACATTAGTATTATGCACATTCATCCCACTCCGTTACTATAACACACTCTGGTCACAGCTTGACAACATGGGGGTGTAGATGGGACTTACTTGGCTTATTACTCTCATAACAGTTTGGGGAGTTGCTAGAGTGACAGGTTTGTTCTTATAGATTTGTGACAATCAGTTGTATTTCTTGTTTGCTACCTATACATCTGGGATCATCCCACTGATTTCCCAGTGGAACAGAGTGACAGGCAGCAGATATGGCCCAATTTACTGGACATTCTGGACATATCTGTACAGTTGTGTGGTATGATTCAGTATGCAGACCACTCACAGGATTCAAACTGTGGCTGGGTGTGCTAAAAATACAAAAGTTCATGTCTCAGTTGCATGTGCTATTTGGATTTTGTTGTCTGCCTTTTTACTGTTTTCTGTCTATGTCTCTCTCAGTTGTACTAAATGACCTCTGGGGATTACACCAGTCATATACAGACATTCCTACACATTTTATTTATGTTGCACAGTGTGGGTAACAGTGCTTAATACAACAGTACTATTAAGTGATTGCAAATCTACATTACCATATGATACCAGATTAAACACATGCAGTCCAGCAGTTAGACCTTCATTGTCAGGCTATTATGCTTTTATTTACATACAACCTATATGAGACTCTTCCTGCCATATTCTCTGGTGTATGCAGTATTTGCCTTAAGCAATACAGGTTTTATACAGGCAATTAACTTACTACTACTTTTAGATTCATTTCCTATGACAGTACATGCAAGAGTATTACTAACCTGCCTTGCGTCACAACCACTCCAAGCGACATCCATGGGCTTACAGGTTCGCAGTCCACTCACCTGCTGCTGTGAAGGACATAAGAGGAATATTTAGCAATACCAATCCATAACATACATGAGGTGGCAATTATTAAACAGGTAGTGGAGTGATACTTACACACAGCTGGGACCTCCCCTGTACTCCTAGCCTCTTGGATCCACTGATCCAAGAGATACCCCTTCCACCACTTCAGGTCGGCATAGTGATGCCGGACCTGCTCACAAGTTTGGGGTATGCCAGTGGCACTGGTGAGGTCAAGGGCGAGACGGTCCCAGGCTTCCGCTTTATATTGGGAACATTGTTACTGGCCCTGCAGCAGTCTCTGCTCATGGTCTTTGACAAGGAGTCCTGCCATGACTCTGGACTCCTGGATGCCCCAGCATTGCACCAGAAAGCACACACCCTTTCCCATTCCAGGCATGGTGCCTGCAAGGGGAAGTTACAACCAGTTATGAGATGTATTCCCGCCTGTTGAGTTTAAATAGGGTTGATTTCCCATACTTGGCCATGACTGGAGGGTTTTAAAAAGGCTGAGCTATGGGCAAACCTGCTTACCTAAGGTTGGCATTGTTTAAAGGGGCTATACCAATGGGCACATTGAGTTAGCTGGCCTACACATTGCTTACATCTACTAAGCTGGCCTGTGCACTGCTTAGCATAGCTTAATATTTAATTTGCATTATATTTGCTTTTTGGCATTGATTTATTGTTCATTACATGTTCTATATGTGTCTGGTATACATGATTCATGTGTACATACACTGTATGGGGTCCTTGTGTTTATTAGGGGATTTCAACACTTTATTACAATTACACCTCACATCTGGGCTTACTGCAGTACTCCAGTTCACATATTTATGTTGTGTAGTAGGTTATAGAATATAAGACTGTATATAGATTCCTTTCACATGTTCAGTTTGATTTTACTATAGTGAGGATTTATTTGGTGATACCTCACTCTTATGTACTGCTGTGATGGTAGTGGCAAACTACTGTGACTATAGTGTATAGGGTCCTGGGTTCAAGACCTGCAAAGGCTGTTTATTTTGTTTCTGGCCAGAACAGCAGCTGTTGCATACAGAGTGATTCGGGCACTTTTAAGCACTTGTAAGCGGGTTTGCGCGGGTTTGTGAGAGGGTAACCTATGCTAACCTCTGGTTAAATATGCTTACAGAGAGTTAGCTTCAATATTGCTTAACTTGTGTGCGCATTGCTTACCCCAGTGCAAATGGGCTTAAACCCACTAATGCTTACATATGCTTACTCCCACTTACTACTGCTTAATAGTGCTTACACTTGATTACTAGTGTTTACTCTCATTTACCACTGCACTAATTTAGACAGTAATGTCTAATGGTTCTTGGGAAGGAGGGGAATTTGGAAGTTCTATGGAGTTATCATTCATTACACATTTTACCTTCCATTTGTATCCCTGATTCCTGTGTACATATATACTGTATGGGGCTCATGTGATTATCTGTGGACTTTGCAACATTATGACACTAACACCTCACATCTGCATTTAATGCAGTAGTCCAGTTCACAAATATATGTTATTTAGTAGGTTATGCAACTAAAAATATTGGTCATAAAGTGATCTGACATAGAAAATGGAGTGGGACTAGAACCGTGAATGACTGATCGTAAGGTGAATGTTCTGCCCACTACATTATTGCTATACTGCTTCATTTGCATATATCTTGTTTTTTATCCTCTTCTGCCATTTAAGTTACATTAACCATAGCTAAGCGATGCACAAACCTACGCACCTACAGTTAAATTTAATCTGTTTCATAAAAAAATAGCATATCTTTATATTTTTTTGTTTTAACTATTGCTCTTGTACATGTGGGGGAGGTATGCGTACACCTATGAGCGGTCTTGCTCATTCTTTTAGGACTTTCTGCTATTCTTCATTGCAGAGAAGTGTATATTCTGAGAGATCTGCTCTCAGACATGCCTCCTGCACTCTTACATGCATCATGTAAGATTAGTAGGTCAGGCAGCGCACCTTCATTAATATGCATAGCGCGCTGCCGTCCTACTGCTAAACGGCCGCTTCCGTGCAGGACTAGGCTAATCCTGCATGGAAGAATAGTAAATCCGGGGGAATATCTTTTGGGATGTCAAGAAGCAGATGAGTTTAAAGCAAGTCTCCACAAACTATTGACAAATTATTAGGAAAACTCATGGCAATTAAGAAAGAGATGATGCTCTGAGGTCGCTGTGAGGATCAGAAGGAACTAAACTATTGAACAGAATTAATTAGCTTGATAATGTCAGTAGCAAAAAATAAAAAGCAATCACAAGGAAGTAGAAATTCTGTCTAAAGCCATCTATAACTGATGTATTACAAATAATGATGGATTTAAAAATAGGGAGGAAGAAGCAGGAAAGGAAGATGCATGTAGATACCACCAAAACAAGTTGAACATGTGGAGCCAACATATCTAGGTCTATCATGACTGAGGATTAAAAACTCACAAACATCCATTAATTCATGCAGATATTAGCTTGGAATAAGAATGGAAGCATAAATGGCTCTTTATTTATACAATACATAATGTTATTAACTGGCAACAGACTTTTGTAATTTAAAGAAAGAGCCGCCTGTAAGCACTAGCAAAGGTCTGGAATTATGTTATTGTATAAAGACAATTGGACTCACCATAAATAAAGGGGAATACATGCTAAAATTTGTAATTTAGCTATGGACCAAGTGTGAAAGTAAAATACATGAAAGTTATGCACTTAACCATAATGATAGATCCATGTTGTCTCATTTGTGCCTGGTTCCACATTTGCGTTGTCAGATCCAAATGGGACTGACCTTGGCACCTTCCTCCAGCATTTTGGATCAGAGGCTTTAACTCCTCCCTGCCCAAAATTCCCTTCTCCTTCCTAATTTACCTCAGATTGAGTTTGCTGACTAACTATATAGAAGTATTTTTGAAAAGTAAAACAACCTAAAGAAATCAAACTCAACAGCTTTCTTAATATGTCAGTATAGATGATGTAACCTAAAGCAGAGAGCATCTTGGTTGAGACTTGTCTGAGCACCAGAAATTTACAGGTGGTAATTTGAAAGAGGGAAGGGGGAATGTTGAACCAGATGAAAATGAGACAAAATGGATCTATTGTTATGGTAAGCATTTAACATTCATATCCAATGTCTATTTTCATCTGATTCAATGTTTGGGACAGATTCCCAAGATACCTAAAGAAGACCTGGGTGGTATCACGAAAGGACATTCCTTAGAATGGTAGAACAAAACAAAGCATGAGCTTTGGATTGCACATGCAGTTTGCAATGAAATATAAATGCATACACTGCTGACCATGTTGCTGTTGCAGAAATGGCAATAATGGGAATCCTTTTCAAGCATGCTGTAGAGATAGCCACTGTTCTAGGAGAACAGGCTTTTGGATTTGTATGCAGGGATAAACCCCAGACATAATATATAAAGGAGATAAAGTCTAAAAGTCATTTGCAAATTGTAACTTTTAACACGTCTTCCCAATTTTACTTTAGAAAAGACACAGATAGTTGACCTGACTTTCTGATATCTTTGGTAAGAACCTGTAGAACCTGAAATGCCTGTGAACATCTAGGATATGTAGCAGATGTTCACCTTTGTTAGAGAAACTGGGAAAAAAGACTGGCAAATCAATGGACTGATTTAAATTTGCTCCAGATGACACCTTTGGAAGAAAATAATTTGTTCTCATTGACTATCTTTATGGAAAATGAGGAAAGGTGGTCTACATGACAGTGTCTGTAATTCAGAAATTCATTTAGTGGATGTAATTGCAATCAGAAAAATGGTTTTCTAAGAGAGATACATAAGATCTACTGATGCTGCTGGTTCAAAGGGTGTCTGAGGTAATGACTGAAGCTTTACTATGACTTTCCATCGGGACACCGGATCCCAAACTGGTGGTTTCATTAAGAAAGCTACTTTGAGGAAAGCTAAGAGAAGCAATGGAAGCATCATTATGTCCTATGTAAAAATTAGATCAGCCACTTGTACTTTGATGGTAAAATAACTGGATCCTAGGTGAAAAAGTTCTGAAGAAAAATTCAATATTGATGGAAGAGGGCTAGAAAAGCGGTCTGGTCCTTTTAATGAGGCCCAGATAGAAAAGTTTCTTCACTTACTTTTATAAATCTTTTTGGCTGACCGTTTTTGTGAAGGAGTAACAGTATGAGCCACTGGAGAGGAAAGCCTGGCATCTCTGGCTATTACTAAAATTGGTGAAACCATAACGTTAACTTTAGGGCTTGTAAATCCAGTAGAGTTATCCTGGAAGGGTGACTCAGAAGATCTAAACTGGGATCCAGCACCTAGGGTTGGTGTATCAAATGAAGGGAAAAGGAAGGGAAACCAAAACTGCCAGGGCCAGAAAAAAAAACAATGAGGATCACCTTGGTCTTACATCTTATAGATTTCTGAATTAATTTTTTCAGGTAATGTATTGGTGGGAAAGGATAGAGGAGACCTATAGGCCAACTGTGGACTACAGTATCTCAGGGTGACTATCCCTGTGGATGGATGACGGCCAAGTAACTGTTGCACTTGTTGTTTAGATAGGAGGCAAAAAGGTAGCAGCAAGGTTGGCCACAGTGGCTGAACATTTTCATTGCCACTGTCTGGTTGAGAGACTTCTCATGAGGCAACAGAATTGACCTGCTCAATTTGTCTGCTAGTATATTCACCATTCCAAGTATGTGCATTGCTATTAGAAAGCAATGGGAAAACATCATCCACTGCCATACACTCATCGCCTCCCGGCAAAGAGGGTATGATCATAATCTCCCATGTTTACTGATATACCAAACAGCAGGCATATTGTCCACCTGGATAGAGTTCACACCTTTGGGTAAGTAGTCCTGAAAAGCCTGCAATACTAGGAGGAACACTCATCTCCAAGATATTGATGTGAAGGTTAGCCTCTACAAGTGACCAAGAACCTTGGACCATCTTCCCTTCAAAATGTTCTCTCCACCCTAGAAGGGAAGCATCCATAGTTACTGTGGACTGAGGAATTTGTGGACAAAAAGGTTTCCATATGTGACTGACAGAAGTTATCCACCACTTTATATGACCTCTGCTAATCTGAGTAAGATGGATTTTGGTATGTAGGGGATAAAGACTGTGAGACCACTGGACTGAAAGAGTCCACTATAGCACTCTCATATGGTAGCTCACAAATGAAACTAATGCAATGGCAGAGGACATCAGACCTAAAAGATGTAGAACCAACTCTGCTTGTGGGCAGGGATGCTGGAGTATCTGAGAAGCCGTTAGTGTTAAGGACAATACTCTGGCCACTGGGAGTTTGATAATATGAAGAGCTGGATTGATATGACATCCTATAAATTCCATCTGGTGTTTGTGAAGTAGTTGGCGTTGTGTGTGATGCACTGTGATTCCTATGAGATCTGCCAGATGGAGACATATCATTTGTTGTTTAAGCAGTAGATCCGTGAAAGTAGCATTTAGGAGCCAATCATCTAGATATGGGAAGACTTGGATGACTTGCAGTCCGAGAGGAGCTGCTACCACTGCAATTATCTTGGTGAACACCTGGGGGCTATGATGAGATTGAATGGCAGTGCTATGAACTGAAAATGACTAGTCCCAATCTGGAAAAGAAGAAATCTTCTGGATCATCTCTGAATCTTTATATGATAGTATGTGTCCTGAAGATTTACAGAGTACATCCATCGTATTTTCTCAACAGGCAATATGGACTATACCATAACCATGCAGAACTTTGTCTATCTCACAAATTGACTGAGGAGGCTGAGGTCCAATTCTGGCCTGAGGTCCCCTGTTTTGTTTGGAAATTTCTATCCTAACTGGTCTGTGGAGACCTGCTGGATGACTCTTTTTTTGCAGCAACTTTGAAATTTCTTCTGCAGCATATTTCAACTGACTGGGTGGAATATCAGGAATCTTTAACTTCTTTTTTGGAGAGTACAGAAAAGGAACGGTGTAGTCTTTGGGGATTATCCTTAGTACCCAGGAATCCAATGATCCAATGTAATGTTTTGCCAGGCTTGTGAATGTAAGGTTAAGCACTCTCTGCATGCCTCCAATGTGCATCAGCCAGGTAACACTTCAGGGGAGCTGATAAGGTTTCTCAGTGAAAGGGACACAGGAACCCTAATTATGCAGTCTCCCACTGCCTCTAGGGTGATTTTCACTTGAATATTACCTCCTCCTTTGCCTTGGGGGGAAGGTGTCTCCAGGGGTGTAGTGGTGAAAACACTGATTTTCTGTACCACATTTTCTTACCACCTGTTTGATTCCTAGGGTATGACATCTGAGGGGTGGAGAAATTGATTCCTATTGCAGAGAGGGTCTTGCAGTCTTGATCAATCCTAGTAAGCATCTCTTTAATTTTTCGTCCAAATAGTGTGTAACCATCAGAAGGTGCATTAATAAAGGAAGTCTTGAAACTTTTCTCAAAGTCACGCAGCTGCATCCAAGCATAGCAATGCACGGTAATGCCTGTGCCAACTGCTCTTGCTGTACTTTCTGCTGCAGGTGCATGACTACATTACAGGTTGATTGTAGGGTAGACAATTGGGTATCCACAACTTTTTGAACATCTGAAGGCACAAGTTACACAAGAGGGACTTAAAAATCTCCTTGGTCAAGTCCCTCTAAAAACAGGTTAAAAGTGCAAGGTAATTCAGAGCTCTAAATTCACAGGTCCCTGAGGCATATGCCTATTTTCCTAGTCTGTCCAATGCCCGTGACATCCTTTTAAGGGGATGGACAGAAAAACTATCCTCAGACAGTTATTTTTTCATGGCTTCTGCTAGTACCATGGCATCTATGGGGGATCCATTCATCCAGTGCCTCCTATTCTTTGGGGCTACTAAGATCTTGTCAGTTTTTTGGGGGGTAGTTCTATGATATCATGATCCTTCCATGCTCTATGTGCCATAAGCTCTATAAGGGCATCCAGGAAGAACCACCCAGGATGCAGATGAGCCAGTTCCAAAATCTTCTAGGAACACAAATTCATCTGGGAAGGAACTTCAGTGGACCACCCCCCCCCTTTCTGATTCATCAATTCTAGGATGTCTTCAAAAGTGAAGTCTTTCAGGGGGATTTAGGGAATACCTCACCTTCAGCCAAATCTGTATCTTCAGTGACTGACTCAAGAGAGGAGTCTAAGTGCTTCCGTTTGCACATCTGTTTCCTGGGAACATGCCTCTGGGTTTCTGTTGGAGAAAAGTCAGAATAAGACTGGAAACTTCAAAATGTTCTCTCCACCCTAGAAGGGAAGCATCCATAGTTACTGTGGACTGAGGAATTTGTGGAGTGTCGAGTAGTCTTGAAGCTTATGTGTTCTGACTGTTGCAGTCAATCCAAATGACAGGAATAAAGTACAGGTTCTACTGGGATTCAGGACAGGTCTGAACTCTGTGTGTGCACCTGCCTTCTTGGTCCAGCCAAAGCCCTTTCAACAGCCGCGAAAGCAGATGCCACAACTGGAACCAAGGAAGTATTCCCCCTATTGAAGGACTAAGGAACTTGTTCCAACTAGAATTCAGCTCCAGTATGACCTTGGGCTCGAGCTATTGAGTGCCAAGGCCCTGAAAGGAAGAGACAGTGTTGGAAACCTTGGAATCAACTCCACCATTGGGAATCTAACAGCAATGCTTCGCTCAAAGATTCATGTCAATATGACAGCACTGGAGTGAAGAAAGTAAAGGGCATAGTTGACACCGAAGTTCCATAAATTGTCAGATGTGACTGAGATGTACAGGAAGGGTTTGAACTCATGGGAACCAGTTCCAAAAACTGAACTGGTGTGAGGGAAAAAATGTGATAGGGTCAATGGGCCTGTATCAGACCTCCCTTCAGGAATGGTGCCAGAAGAACTCCCAGTTGGACCTGTGTCCTCAAGAATTTCCTCATCACCCAGTCAACATTCATTTTCTTGAGACTTTTAGTGGATCGGACCGACCTTGACACTGACACAATTAAAGAAGGTCTGAAATAGTGTTTGTCCTGTAAAATAGGTAAATGGAGCCAAGGACTCACCGGCTCTAGTAGCACAAAGAGAGGGGATTTGGACCTGACTAACAGGTGGATCCAATTGTTTGAATGTTTAAGGTACCAGACCTGAAGGACCAATGGGTCCGGGGACCTTTTCCCACATGGGGGGTGCATGGGGGCTTGCCCCCCCCTGCAGAAACGTAGTAGAAAGTGTGTTTGTTTGTTAGTTTGGTGCTGTTGTAGGTGGAGAAGATGTAATTTACATATGCATTGTAGTTTTCAGTGTTATGAAGCACACTTTCAATGTTCTGAGTTTTCAAATTGTGGAGACCACAAAACCGAAAGAACATCGCAGAGAAACATCACTCCACAGAAGCACCTTTCATGAACTGCTCACTACCATGTCAGCAAAACAGGAAGATCATAGTGCTCCATTGATCAGATGTTCACAGTTTCAGAAATCTTCATCTAGACAGAGTCTTTACATCCATTGTTGTTAAATAGTTTGTTCATCCTTACCATGGGTGCATGAAACAGCATACTCAGTGCCGTGACACAAAGAATGAGTATCAGCAGAAGCATACTAGGTGCTGATCATGACAAGAAGTGACAAGTAATACAAATTCTACAAGTAAACTTAACATAACAGTAAATGTTCAAATATTATATGTGCTCCAACTGTCAGGAGCTTGAGGAGAGCTCCATATAAAGACAGCTGGAGCTGAAATTACTTCATATAATTTTTATGCTTGGAAGGAAGAAACAAACCAAACAGTAAACTATATAACTATATAAAATGGGTAAATATATATATATATATATATATATATATATATATATATATATATATGGTTTGGAGGAAATATATATATATATATATCTATATATGGTTTGGAGGAAGGGGTGGCTAATGCAATATGGTCTATCAGAACATCTACTGTTTTGGTATGTTTACTTACACAACTGTACTTTCTATTTGGGTCATCCTCAGCTGAGGTTCAACATACAGATCACTGTTAAAGTACCCTGAGTTATATGGTATATTACCATAGCTTACAAATCTAAACAAGGGAGGAAGCCAGTAAACTAAGATTCCAGGATCTTCTGGAGAATTGTTTAGAAAATTCAGTTCTGGACCTGGAAAAGGAATGCAGTTTGCTGTGTTTTGTAAATGTATATACAGAGGACCAAATTTCTGCCTCTGGAATACTTCTAGAGTCCAACCCTTTCCTAAATGCCACGAAAAAAGCCAACGCTCTTGTGGAATGGGCCCTAACCCTGCCTGTAGGTGGTTTATTACGATGAGTTTAACAAAAAGCAAAACCCTGAAATAACCATCTGGAAATCATATTTTGACAGGGGTTGTAATTTCCTCTTAATTCAAAGGAGACAAACAGCTGATCAACTTTCCTGAATGCTCAAGTTTTGTCTAGGTAGTATCTGAACTGTCTGTAGACATCCATTGTAGCAGTTTTTGCACCTCCATTAAAACCCACTGTATGCCCTCATAAAAAAGTGCCTAAAATGCATCAAAATTCTATCTTTTGGGCAGTCAATTGAAGAGTTTCAGGCTGGGGTGTATCAAACAACCCCTATCTTGTGTGAGTAAATCCTGTCTGTGGAGAAGCATTTGGTAATACTCTTGGTTGGCTTGAAAAGATGGGAGAAAGCACAGTTGTGTAAGCTGAACTTACTAGAACAGTACATGTTTGAATGCTATCTGCTGCAGTAGCCTTAGCTATATGGTTTATATCCTGCCAATGATATAACAGCCAGCCAGCTTCAGGGTGCCTTCCA
Organism: Protopterus annectens; assembly: GCF_019279795.1. Classification (NCBI taxonomy): domain Eukaryota; kingdom Metazoa; phylum Chordata; order Ceratodontiformes; family Protopteridae; genus Protopterus; species Protopterus annectens. Next base: position 1,830,488,770 of record NC_056733.1, on the reverse strand, counting down.
TCCACCCAAACTCTTAAGTAGCTTGAAATGAGCTAACTAAAATACATGTTTGGACACAAAGTCCTTCAGAGCTTTCCTGCTAGCAGAGAGAGGGAGGCTGAGCCCTGAAAGGATAATGCTAGTAAAAACAAAAAATAAATGTTTCCACCCTGCCATAAAAAACACACCAAAAACAAGGGGGATGGAGGGAGGGAGCAACTACTGCAACAGTGATCATTTGAGCATATACTGTTATGCTAAGTTTAGCTTACACAACTGTACTATGTTCATCATACTGATCACTGCTGCAGTAGCCTTAGCTGTATGGGTAGACTACATTAGCTAACTACCTTTGGGAGGCAGAAGGAGAGGTCCATGAGCCCCTGGAGAATGGTCATATAAAAGCTTGATTTGGACCTAGAGAAGAAATCAAGCTTATAGCACTTTGTAAAAGTATGTACAGAGGAAAAAATAGCAGTAGCAGCTTTTGGAAAACTTCTAGAATACAAACCTTTTTAAAAAGCTATAGGTGAAGCCAAGGCCCTGATAGAGTGAGCCTTTATCTTGCCTGAAATGGTTTTGTTATGGTGATTATAAAAAAAGTTAACAACCTCAGACAACCATTTGGAAATTGCCTATTTTGACACAGGTTGTGCCTTCTAGTTACGAGTTACCTTCATAAAAATAAGAAATTGATTCAACGATCTGAAATATTTAGCTCGGTCAATATAGTATCTGATCTGTTTGTGGACATCTAAGGTTTGGAAAACCTTTTCTCCTTCGTTTTTAGTTTCAGGAAAGAAAATGGGAGATGGATAGTTTGGCTTAAAGAAAATTCGGATACTTTAGATATAAATGAAAGTTTAGTTCTCAAAGAAACTCTGTCTTTATGTAAAATGAGATAGGGTTGACTAATAATGACAGAGTGTAACTCAGATGTCATTTTTGCAGAGGTCAGAGTAATCAGTAAAACTGTTTTCCCTGTTAACAATCTCAAGTCATCCAGATTAGCTGGTTCAAATGAGTAAGTGTTAGCTTCTCTAACACAAAATTAAGATCCCAATAATGTAGGGAGTCTGTGATGACAGAGCATGAAGTTCAGAAATTCTTTTGCAGAAATAATAGCTACTAAGGCGGCTGTTCTCCATGAAAGAAATTTTGGATCATTTTTTGCTGAAGGTTCAAAGGGTTTTAAAGTCAGCACTTGTAGCATGACAGTCAGATCCCAGGGAGGGGAAGGATCCCTTATTGGTGGCCTAAGGATAAAAATTCCTATTAGAAATGCTTTACATAATTTGGAAAAAGCCAAATAAGTTCTGTCTCCTGTATGAAAGTTTGAAATGGCTGCCAATTGCAGTTTAACAGAAGAAAAACTAACTCCTTCTTAAAAAAATGACAGCCAAAAATTCAAGAACAGCAGAAACTGGGACAGAAAAAGGGTCAACATCACTTTTCAATGCCCAAAGGGAGAATCTTTTCACTTAACCTCTTGTAAATTTCTTGATGGAATCTTTTTGCAAGAATAATATAATGCTGCATACTGGGGGAAAAGCCTGGGCTGTCTGACAATTACTGGAAGTGGAGAAACTATGCAGTCAGTTTGAGGGCCTGGATATTGGGATGACTCACCTCTGAGGGGTGTCAGATAATATCCAAAGTTGGGTCCAGTATCCATGGAGGATAACACAGATAAGTCCAAAGGAAGGGGAACCACACCTGTCAGGGCCAGTAGGGAGCAATGAGGATGACTGAGCTCTTCAACTGGTTTGCTTTCTGTAGAAATTTGGAAAACAAGGAAAGTGGAGGATAGGCATAAAGGAGACCAGATGACCAAACATGGACTACAGCATCTCTTGCTAACTCCCCCTGAGTGGGGATCAGGGCAGAATGCATGCTGCACTTGTTGTTGCGAGGGATGCAGAGAGGTCACAGCAAGATTGTCCCCAAAGACAGAAAATCTCTTCTGCCACAGATTGAAAAACCAGGCGTGAGGCATCAGAATGGTCTGGATTAATTTCTCCACTAGCACAATGGTTTTCCCTGGCAGAGCTCTGAATTGGTAGTGACTGACTCCCAGGAATGAGCACAAATGTCTTCTGGGGTGTCTGTCTATTTTGATGGGATAGTATGCACCCTGAAGTCTATAGAGCACATCCAATCATCCTTGTGAAGAAATGGGAGAATGAACTTTACCATGTCCATTTGGAACTTTGACTTTTTCCCGTATTGATTCATTTTGCTAAGATCCAAAACTGGTCTGAGATCCTCTGTATTTCTGGGCTCTAAAAAGAAGTGTGAGTAATCTACGAATCCTATTTGGTCTGGTGGGACCTCTTGGATAACTCTTTTGTCTAGCAGCTTTTGAATTTCTTGTGTTGCTGCCTTCAACTGACTGGGTGGAATGTTGGGAAGCTACTTTCTTTTGCACATCAGGAGTTGGAAAAATGCTGGATATTATTCTTAGCACCCATGAATCTTCTGTTATATTTGCTCAGGTGTCTAGGTACAAGGACAATCATCCACTGACTGCCTCCAGAGGTAGACAGTCAGGCAACACTTGCAGGAGCATTTGAAAGGTCTGTCTGGAAAGGAATCATGAAAACCCTGATTTTGCAGGCCTCCTCTGCCTCTAAGGTGATGTCTAATATTGGAACTGCCTCCTCTGCCCCTGGAGGAGTTATCCCTGAGTGATGTATGAGATTTATGGAACCATATTTTCTTACTGCCTCTCTGATTCCTAGAAAAGGTTCGTTGAGGGGTAGAAAACTTGATTCTCATGACAGAGACTTCCCTTCTTGTTCTCTGTGGGTAAGCATTTCTTTTACCGATGGACCAAATAAGAATGCACCATCAAAGGGAGCATTGATGAAAGACATCTTGAAATGCTCTGCAAAGTCACACAGTCGTATCCAGTCATGTCTGCTTACGGCAATGCCTGAACCAGCAGCCAGTGAGACGACTTCATCTGTGTGAGAGATCAGCTTCATTGAAGCAATGGAAATTGATAAAAACAGTGGCCAGTTGAGAGGATGATCTTTTGAAATCCTCTGCAGACATGGACTCAGAGACATAATTTGATAGTTCCATAGTTCATACGCCAGGAGGTTAACCAAAGATCTAGATGGGCAGAACTGAAAGATTCCAAAAATAGTGATTCCTCTAGGGAAAGATTATCAGAAGACCAACCACCCTTCTGCCTGTGGATCTCTAATATGTCTCCAAAGGAGGAAAACAGGTAGAGTCTTACAAACAATGGAGGATACTGATTTTGATGATGGATAAGGTTCCCCCAGATCACCAAATGATGTCTCCTTTGGAGACAGTGAAAAATAAAAGGCAGCTGTTGCAAGACAAAAGCGACGCTTGGTAGATGGTAAATCCTTTATAAGCAGAAAACTCCAAATCCAGAAAAAATACAGGCAATGTTCATCCAAGATAAAGCAGTGCAAGCAAACACAGCAGTATTAAGCGCTTTCGTCTGGTAGATGACTTCCTCAGAATACAAAAATACTGCAATTGGCACCTGTTTAAATACATTGCTTACCCAATCACAAATAACTGACATCATTTCCCCCATTAACAAGGCTGCATATACTTAATACAAGCCAAATATAAAACAATAATACATGTAAAAAGTTTAAAACATCCCTAAACAGTGTATATAACTAAATAAAAAACATAGATTTTAATTTCAATAGAGAAGATAAAGAAATTCTATCATTTAACCCAGGAGCATGATAGGCATCAAGCCTAATTTGCCATTTGAGTTCTACAAACTCCTAATACTCATTCAAGGGTCCCCCATGAGGTCCCAGATCTACCTGTTCCAATATAAAGAACTGGAAGGAATGGGTAGGTTCACTAACCAAATGTTTATATAATGCATTCTTTTCATTTTTATTTCTGATATCATATAAATGTTGATAAATCCTTAACCTTAGGGCATTCTTAGTTTTACCTACATAGAAACTTGTACAGAATCTACACAAGGCCAAATACACAACCCCTTTAGTGTAACAGTACATCCTTTTTGAACTGGAAATATATCCAAAATTTTTGAGCTTGATTTTTTCTCTGTCCATAACACATGTATTTTTTTCTGGATTTGGAGTTTTCTGCTTATAAAGGATTTACCATCTACCAAGCGTCGCTTTTGTCTTGCAACAGCTGCCTTTTATTTTTCACTGTCTCCAAAGGAGACATCATTTGGTGATCTGGGGGAACCTTATTCATCATCAAAATCAGTATCCTCCATGAGAGATTCCAGTGGAGAATTTATGTGCATCTTCTTGCATGTTCTCTTCTGGTGAATCTCCTCTAGGGGATGTCCAAGGGAGATATCTGAAAAGAGAAGGATTTACTCTACGAAAACTGATTGGAAGCTAGCTGGAACTGGCTGTCCCTGTGGAGTAGGTCTGATCAACTCAGACCTCAGAACTGAGAAGGGAATAAGGAGTGGATTGGAGGGGTGAGAAACTGGTTCTCTAGAAAGTGAAAAAGCCCTTTCTACAGCCTCAAAGGCAAATGGGCCAGGAGAAGCCATGAGCACCAAAGACTTCCAGTACAGGTAGATCACTACTTCTACTGGATCTGCACCTAGAGGATGGAACTGGACTAATCCATGGACATATCTGGTAACACAGGAGTAGATCCCTGCCCCACAGATCTGACATGGGCAATTTGGCTTCAGGACCCAATCCGATCTGAAGTTACAGGACAGGAACTCATCAGGGAGGCTGTCGAAGTAGAAGAAATTATTTTCTTTGGATCAGACTTCAGACCTCTCAGGGATGCCAGATCCTAAGGCTACAAAACTGTAGGACAGATCAGAGAAGGAGACAGTATTGGAAGACTCATGGATCCAATAAAAGATGGACCAGGTATGATCCCCATCTGGATCTGATCTCTGAGAAGTTTTTGCATCATCCTATTCACATCCACTTCTAATAGACTTCTGGAGGACCTAGTGGATATTCTGGACTGTGGCCTGGAATTCTTTTTGGGAGTCTGCATGAACGGAGTGCAGAGTAGGAGAAATTGGATCCAGGATGAATTCTGGTGGCAAGTTTTTTGGCTGAGTGAAGTGACAGGTTTCGGCATGGGATCCAAGGTTGGAGCCATAGGACTGGATGATATTATATTTGGATCCGAAGCCTTGTGATCTGACAATTTTGGAATCAAAGATCAAGCCTTCAGGTCAAAAGATGTAGGATCTGAAGATTTTTGCTGGTGGTTCCAACAAAGTCCTAGGGGACTGTGACAGAGAGCATATTCTCTGCTCCAAAGGAGCAGATATAATAGTTTTGCCAGGGGGTTGAGCCCCAGAAGTAGATGCTGAAACAAGAGGAAGAAGTCCTTTTAAAATAAGTTTGCTGCATCTGTCAGCCAACACTCTGGAATTGAAAGCATCACAAATACTGCAATTAGCATCTGGATGGTCGGCTCTGAGACAATAAATGCACTCCTTGTGGGCATCCAAATTAAGTATTTTATGTCCACAAGAAGTGCACTTTTTGAATCTTGTCAGTTTGTCAGCCATGACAGGAGAGTAGAGATCAACAGTTATACAATAAAAAGAGACTTGCTAAGAAAAAACAACTAAAGTATGATAGGAAAGATTGTATTTTTCTTTATTTTAATTTAGAAAAATGTTAGAAGTATAGGAAAGAAGAATTACCAACAATGGTAATCAAGAATTACCCCGAGCTAATGGGTAAGATAGAGAATACCAAGTAGGTAAAAAAGTAAGTAAAATACTATGTAAAAATAGTAAGAAACCTGAAACTCTATCGAAAAACTAAGAGGGAGGTTGAGAAATAAGGGAAAGAAAATTATTTAGTCAATGACAAAAAATCTCTTACAAATTACTGATGTCATCACTCAAGAGGAGGACCCTGCATCTGGGCAAGATGGCAGCAAACAAGATCTGAGGTATTCAGGATGGACTAGGGCATTATGGGTAGAGGGAGGAGCTCAAGAGCTGGATCCAAAGTGTATAGTACATGGCCAAGTCGGATGCAAGGATCTGATCAATAACCCATTTGTTGAGGAAGAACAAAAAGGACAACATCAGATCGTAAGATTTTCTACTTACAGGTTTTCTTGCCTCCTTAAATACCTTCTGCACATCTTCATGGAGCAAGTGCCTAAAAGGTATCAAAACAGACTCATACAGGCTGTCATTTGCAATTATTCTAAGTTGGAGTGTACAATTCACCCTTAACGTTGTGTGAGCAGCCACAGAATAGGGCATATTGTCTTCTATATGGTCAAATACCCTGTCTAGCTCTAGGATAGTTCCAGAGTGTTCCAAAGCAAAAACATCACTAAATTACATAATGTTTTGAGGAAAAGTGAACAATTGTTTGGACTAAAGCGCAGTTTCACCTTCCAAAGAATCAGAGTGAATGGACTCCGGTGTCAACTAGGAGATCACCATTGTCCTCATCAGATTCCTCATCATTGTCTGAAACAGAAAGGTCTCTAGCCAAACTAGCACTAGAGCCATATATGATAACAAAACAATCAGAGTTAGCTGTCTGCAGGACACTTGCAGCCAAGGAAATCACATAAATTTTATAAACAGCTATAATCAGATTATCAGTTGTATGACGAAGCTTATTTTCTCATGAACTTTACTACTAGATAAAATATCTGGGGACAAAAAATTATGTCTGGCAAGGGGTCTCTTACCTGACTGCACCTGTACCTACAGGCTTTAGTTTTCCTATACCTGTGCCAGGTACTGGAACAGTCCTGGAAGATGTGTCTAACCTCTGTTCCATAGTAGCCGGCAAAGCTACACTACAGTGGATACAGGGGAAAAAGGTAAGTGGTCTGTATGCCAAGCAGTGTCCCCAAAAGAATCACTAGCTATAGGTTGAGGCATATTTTTCTTTTCTTTTTTTCTTTTTAGAAGCTAACAGAATTGATGGGGGGTACCAGAGTTAGGATTTATCAAGTCAGGGTAGAGAACACCAGCCAGAATAATAAACTCACAGTACCGAATAATGTATCACAATAAGCACTTGAAGTTTCTAGTAATAAGTATGTCTCCACACAATTAAACTTTGCCAAAGTGTGCGATTATCACTAAAAACTATTTGAAATGTGTTTAGAGTTCTTTTGCAACTGACAGAAGTTAAATAATTTCTAAAGCACAAAATCCAACACTAAAGCAACCAATGTCTCAAACCAGTGTTAAAAATTAGCTCAGTACACTTTAACCACTTTAAACTGCCATAAAATAACACTTCATAGCAATATAAACAATATTTTCTGGTCAGAGAGACAGTAAAATCTTTATAGTACATTCAAACAACTTAATTCATGGTAAAAATCGTGATCCCATGTTAAAAGCAGACAGACCAGAGTCATGCATATAGTAGATAATGTGTAAATAGTATATAGTACATATAATAATAATGTATAATGTGTATTTATGTAATAATATGCAATAGTATATATAGTCAATAATGCTGAAAAATCCAAGTTATGCAATATTTTCCTGTCAAAAGGCAAAAAAATAATGGAGAATAACTACAGTAAAGACAGACTCAATTAATTTGCATTTCTGACTGCACAACAAAGCCCCTAGTGTATGACAGCACACATACACACCGCAAATCTCTGAGAAATACTGAAAGTTTTCCAGAAATACTAAAATCAAACATTTGTCAGACAGAAACTAAATACACACTGCTACAAGCAGAAATTCCCACATGAATTACTGTTAACACTAACAGAAATAAAATATTAAAATAAATATTTTTAAATAAACATAAAAATAGAAAGAGAATAATAAATCTAAAAATAAAATAAGAAGGGGATTTCCAAATTGGGCTTATCTAAGCAGTAGACTGGAAGAATTAGTACTAAGTCATCCGAACAATCAGGGGACTTTCCTCTTTACTCACTTCCTGTGACAGCTGAAGGCGTTCCTCCTACAATATGCTCAGAAAATCAGTTGTCACAGAAAAATGTGTTGGGGGGGGGAGCCCGAGCCTTTGAAAGCTGGCCAGTATTGGACTATCTTGCCAGATAACCCAAAATATTGCTGAAGCAGTGGGAATGATGAACATCTGGTGTAGGAGAAGGTAAATGTTTCATTTTCGGGGAGAGGGGGGTGACAGGAAAGTGCAGGCAAATAGGTTTATTAATAGAAGCAGCAGCTTCCCCAGTGATATGCACAACATTCTGGCTAATGCCCCTTCTCCCAAGACCAAGAAGAGTGTCTCTCACTTGTTGATGAAGAGGATCCCAACAGCTGTATAAGATATTTGGTAATCACCCTGGGTGTTATGGTGAGACCAAAGAGCAGAACTCTGAAATGATGATGACTGGCCCCCAGCCGGAAGTATAAGAACCTTCTGGACAGTCTGTTCATTTTTATGTGATACTCCTTTCCTGAAAACTTACCATTTTGACCTTGTACAAACGTTTTCACCATACTGGTAATTTTTGAATATTTGTGCTGCTATGAGTTTATTTTGCACAAACTTTTCATGCAATTTGGTAATTTGTATGTTTGTATTGCTTTGAATTGCATGTAAATTGTGTGTCCTCAGGTCTTCACTGAAAATGGGCCCTTGGCTCAACTGGACTAACCCAGTTAACAAATGACAAATAAATAAATAAGATAAATAACTAATAAATGTGATAGTACACATTTTGAAGGTCTGTCGAGCACATCCAATCATCTTTCTCCAAAAAAAGGAGAATGGACTTAACCTTGACCATCCAGAACTTAGTCTTTTGAACAGATTTGTTTAAGATGCTGAGATCCAGAATTGGTCTCCAGTCCACTATTTTCTTTGGCACTAAAAAGAACCTTGAGTATGTTCCAGAGTCTAACTGGTCTTGGGTGACGTGTTGAATGACTCTTATGTCTACCAGCTTTTGTATTTGAATTGCTGCTTGTTCCCTCTGACTGGATGGAACATCGGGGAATTTTCATGAATTGGGAGGACAAAGGGAAAATGGTATTATATAACCTCTAAAAATGATCCTCTGAACCCAGGTATCCGATGTTATTTCTAGGTATGTTCTCTGGTGCAGGAACAAGTGACCCTTGATTACCTCCAGAGGTGGACAACTGGGCCTCATTTCAGGAACGCTGGAAGGGTTTGCCAAAGAACAAATCTCTGGACACTTGACTCTGTGGACTACCTCTGCTGTGAGAGTGGCATCTACCATTAGAGTTCTCCCTTCTGCCCCTAGGGGAACCTCCTCCATGTGTGTCCTGGAAAGCACTTTAAGACTTTTTGAACCACATTTTACCACCACCTCGATGATTCCTCAAAAATGATCTTTTAGGAGCGGAAAAATGTACACACATGGCAGAAAGGGTCTTTCCATCCTTCTCACACTTTGACAATGCATCTTTTACCTTGGGAGCAAAATGTGACGTGCCTTCAAAGGCAGCATTGATGAACAAAGATTTAAAGGGCTCCGCAAAATCACATAAACGCATCCAGGCATGTCTCCTAATGAAAACATCTGAACCCGCTCCCCTTAAGGTTCTTTCTGCTATGTTAGAGATGAGCCTCATGGAAGAGTTGGAAAGGGACTGTAGGGTAGCCAACTGACAAGTAACCAATGTCTTCACCTCTTCAGCAACGGTTCCCGAGAGACTTTCTGACCGTTCCTTGATCAGGTCCCTTTGTAGTCTTGTGAAGTTTGGCAAGTAGTTCAGAGGCCTTAAGATAAAGGTCGCTGAAGCATGCACACACTTCCAAAATCTGTCCATCATGAGTGACTACTTGTTGTGGGGGGGATGAACAGAGGAACTTTCTTCCACCAGTTCCTTCTTAGTGGCCACCAGCATGACCATGGCATCCACTGGTACACCTTTGGACCAAAACTGTCTATTCTCTGGGGGAGTCATAATTTTGTTGGGCTTCCTGGGGATGGGCTCAATCATGTCATGATCCTTCTAGGCCTTATGATAGACCTAATCAATGAGCTCATCGGCGGGTGGGACAACCCAGAAGGTAGATGGGCCGGTACCAAAAGCCTCCAGGAGGACAGATTCTTCTGACAAAGGGCTGCTTGACTTCCAGCCATCTCTGTGTTTCATGATCTCAAGGATGTCTCTGAATGAGACATCATCAGAAGATGACTGTGGAGACACTTCACCCTTATCAAAATCTGTATCTTGGGTGACAGATTCAGGGGGACCTATATGCTTCCTCTTGCATGCTCTCTTTTTAGGGTCCTCTTCAGTGGGATACTCCGGTGAAGTATCAGAAGAGGAGGGGATACCCTGATGGGAAGCCTGGAGTTTTGGTATTGGCTGTCCCTGTAGACAGGCTAGTTGAGACTCAAGACACAGAGATGGAACAGAAGTAGACTTAGGATTTGAGGGGGTAGGCACCGCCTGAGTCAGAGGTGCAGATAGAGCTCCCTCCAAAACTCTAAAGGCAGACCATCCTGGGAAGGGATAGGAACTTGGATCTGAGAGGGGAAGCCTCTGATTCCTAGCCTCCCCCTGCTCCGAGGACAGCTGCCCCAAGGCCGAAGTTGGAACTGAGCTGACCATCACCGAGACCCTGAGATGCAGAGATGGCTTTGAAACCCTTGGAGTCAACTGCAGCACCTCAGATCTAAAGGGGTACTATTGGCTCCATGTGCTCTCCAAATCGAACTGGACCAAAGAGCTCAGACCAAGTCTTGGATCCAAGGATACAAAGATTCTCTGATCAGAAGCAATTGGGTCCTGATGACTCAGATCCAAGAGCTCTGAAACCTTGACAGCAGTCAAAGAAGGAATTGGAATAGGATGTGTTGTGGATGTATGGGCCTCCTGACCTGATGGGGTAGGAGCAAAGAAAGGGGTAGGCTGTCTCTGCGTTGACAGGATCTTTCTCACTAGCATCTCTACATCCTCTTTTGTCAAACTTCTAGAAGAGCAGAAGGATAGAGCAGATGGAGGTTTAGGGCTCTCCAAAAATGGGGAAGGTACTCTTGAGGAACTGGATCCAGTGATGGGGAGTACATTGTTCTAGGCAAAGCAGGCAAGGTTGTCTTTAGTGTCTGATCCAAGGTCTTTGAATCTGATGAATCTTTGCTTTTCAGAGATTTCGGATCCGAAGAAGCCGTCGGGTCCAAGGACAGCTTTTTTGACACTGTTGGATTGGTGGAAAGGGATGGATCCGAGAGTTTTTGTTTCTTCTTCAAAGGATCCAATAAAACCATAGGATCTGAAGTCGTCCTTTTTACTGATTTCTCCAAGGACCTGGAGGATGCTGAAGAGGTGCTTGGAGTGGCATGAAATATCTTCTTTGTTTTGTCTTTAGATGCTCCAGAGATAGCTACGTCAAAGAAAGAAGGCAAGAGACCCTTTAAAATAAGTTTATTTCTGTGATCTACTAACACTCTAGGCTGAAAGCATGGCACATCGCACATTTTTCCTGGAGGTGGAGAGGACCTAAGCAAAAAACACACAGAGTGTATGAATCAGAAGGAGGTATCTTCTGACCACATTTTCCACATTTTGTAAAGCCCAATGGGTTTTTCTCCTTGTCAGCCATAACACACAATCAGCAAATACCACAACAAACGAGCAGCAGACAAAAACAGTGAGAAAACAATTACAATATATATATATATATATATATATATATATATATATATATATATATATATATATATATATAAAATAGATTTTTTTAAGATACCAGAAAGAAGTTGAAAATTACCTATGATGGTAGTAAGACTATGCAAACATTTTAACAAAGACCAAGGGAGAGAAGAAAAAAGAGAATGAGAGACAGATAGTTATCACCAGTACACTAGTACAAAGGAAATAATTAAAGGGGAGACAGATTTAGAAAAAAATCGCGTATCTATTTAGTAGCTCAAGAAACAGAAAAAACATGTTTTTCACCTAGAAGTGGCAAACGAGATCTGAGACAATGGGGGTTGGTGTATTCTGGGTAAGGGATAAGCTCGAGAGTTCAAGGTTGCCACGAGCTTTTACAGCGGCTGAGTCGGATCCGAAGGCTCAGATCAAAACCCATCAGTTGAGGACAGAATGAAAATTGACAACATCAGATCATAACTTTCCTTATTGCTTGATCAGTTATAGTAGTGGCAAAACTTAGCTGCATAATAAGTGGGTGGCTACTGTATATGTACAGAAAAAAAGGCTACAGTAGAATTACAGCTAACAGTAAAAGCTGGGTTTCACCACACTGCCCACCAAACTGGCTTAGGCTAAAGTGTCTCTGTAGTCTGGTGTTGAACATGAGTGTGGTGACCATTTCATTAAGTTATGCTTTCCTCTGAAGGAAGTAGAATTCAAACTTTCGTTTTTTGCAAGTGGTGATGCCAACCAATGCAGGATGCTTTTGCATTGTACCCCTTTACATCTAGAATTGACTCGAGGTTTGTGGTGCTCCTACACAAAGGGAATTGTTCTGCCAAGGTATATATCAACCAAGAATTGGATCTTTGTGATTTTTGCATTGATGTGCAAAGTACAACCACACTACTTCACCATCCTCTCTGGTCATACCTCTGTTCCACAAGCGGCACCCATTTTGCATGCCTGGCTGGCAAACTGATAAAATATTTCCAGGCTGAAGATCACACTGTGAACATGTACAAAGCAGAATGTTATATTGTGACCTTTCTCTTAGATCTGCACATTAAGGACAGCAAAGTCCTATCTCAAATAATATGACTTGGCAAAACTGTTTTACTGTTAAGACGGGTTAGCTTAGAGAGTAGCAGTGCATGCAATAGCTGTACTGCTACCATGAAAACCGATAATAATAGTCAGGAAGATCTATCCTGGGAGCCATTTCATTGTATCATAGATCTTAATGTTATTACTGCTGTGTACCATTAACTCTGCTGTTACTGCTGTTGTGTGCCACTGAACTACCTGCCACTGCTACTGCTGTGTGTCACTAACCAAATTTCTACTGCTGTAGTGCACCACTGACCTTACTGTTACTGTTACTATGTACCACTGACCTTACTGCTATTGCCACGATGTACCACAAACTTTATTGCTACAGCAGCTGTGAACCACAGACCTTACTGGTATTGCTGCTATGTACCGCTGACCTTACTGCCACTGTTGCTGCTGCTGTGTGTCACAGACCTCACTTACTCAGAATCATCCTGAATACTTCACTGCCCTATATTTGTAATGACTCACTGGAATGAGATACCATACCCTGTTAATGAATGTGAGGGAGGTGATAGGGATGATGAAGATGGTGCAGATGGAGCCTTCTATCCCTAACAGTCTGCAGCCTTTCCAGACTCCATTAGTTGACAAACTTTGCACTGCTTACATCTACATCTGTTTGAGAAGAATGACATACCATCTAGCCAAGTCCTATTTGCTCTTATCATATCACATCATATCACATATCTCCTTTGTTTTTACATATCCTTCTTTTGGTCTCTTAAAACTTGCTCCCTGTAACTGTTCGCTCATACTCATTTCTACCTTGTCCTTTTCCTCTCATCTACCTGGTTATTATAATCTCCTGTCAAAACTGAAATGATCTGTTTCAGCAACACTGTGTTTTTATAAATACTGCTTTACCTGCAAATGGTAGTATTTTTAAAATTCTGTTTTAGTATTATTATTATTCCACTTATCTCTATTTCAATAACTTCTTACCTGATGCACTGAAACTCTGCTTCCTGCATTAACTCGTCATCTATACTCTTTTCTAACATGACCTTATCAACTCTCCTTACTGTCTCAATTTTACATTAGTTTAGATTGCATTTTGACCTTATCTGCTCTCCAGTCTTCATGTAAATTAATTCCAATTTTATTTCTGAATTACTTATGAAACAGTAAAACTACTATATTTGTTTTTAACTTTTTTTAAAATATGTCATTTTTTTCTACATCATACTATACACTTTTAACAAAACTGTTACTTAATATTTTACCTGGCCTTGTTGCCTCAAGCCTCCACTGAAAATGGACTTTGCCCAGTCGGGGTTTCTTGTTAAATGCCACAAACACTACAAATGTAAAAGCTATCTATTTGTATTTTACCCTGACCCATAGTCTTGTAGTTTAATTCATAGTGGTGCCAGAGATGTGTACTTCTGCAAGATTTTGAGCCTTAGGAATTTATTGTTGCATTTTTTCCACAAACAGCATTACTTTTACATTTCTGCATAGTCTGGTGTCTTAAACTGCAGTAGAAGGTCAATAGTGAGAGAACTGTCTCTGCTCCAGTTTGTGCTCCAGTGCTTTTATATTCTGCTTATCTTTTACCTGCTTAAAGTTGCATTCTGTGTTTGGTCCATCCTCCATTAACACATTAAACTAAAGTTTCGGAAAGCATTCCAATGTTGCCTTTATTAGATTGGATTGCTTTCTGGCTAGCTTCCTATTTCCAGCACAGAGTGACTCCTACCCATTGTGTTTTATCCAAAACCTAGACAGGTGTGGAACTGTGAGTATCTAGCTTTTTAAAAAAAGGAAAGAGAGAGAGAGAGAAAATTACATTTTAATTATTTGAACTCTGCTTAAATATTTGATTTGCACTTGGAGACCTGTATGATAAATAATACTTTGTAATTTTCTGCTCTGTCCCATCTACTTGCATTCTTAGGTTTGTTCTGGGATTTTAATAATGGTTGTGGCAAGAATGTGTTTGTGTGTATTCTGCATACCTCTCAACCTCTTAGAGCAGGAAATATGGACAAAGCCATAAGTAAAAGTCGGACAAAGGCCTAAAAATGGGGACACTTTTTAGATATTGCTCTTACAAACTTAAAAAGTTGATAGAATAACATGTTTTACATTGGCATGAATTTTCTGAAGGGTATGAAGTCTGAAACTCAAATGTCTATATTTATTTTCTGACTTCAGTCTTTAATGAGTTGCCACTAATTTGCCAGAAAACCATAATTTTATGAAAAATGGACCAAACGTATGGGGCAAAAATCTGGAGATTCTGTGAAAAACTGTACAGTTGAGAGGTATGGTATTTTGCATTTCTATTTCCACAAATAGAATTACTTGTAAAAGCTGTTTGTATTTTAAACCTTGCTGGCCCATAGTCTTGCAGTTTAATTCACAGTGGTGGCAAAGCTGTGTACTCCTGTGAGATGTTGAGCCTTAGTCATTTAATGTTGCATTTTTCCATAACAGTGTTACTGTTAAATTTCCGCATAGTCTGGTGCCTTAAATTGTAGTAGAAGGTCAATAGTGGGAGAATTGTCTCTTCTCCAATATGCTCTTCAGTGCTTTTATATTTTGCTTATCTTTTATAGGTTCATAAGTGTTTACTAGGCTAATTACCACAAGGCCAAGCCATGCATCCCAAATCTCTGACAAATTCTGATACTCTTGATAAGTGTAATCATGGGCCAGGGAGATAAACCATATACAGGATACTTGTGTCCATTAGAGACATAGGTGCTAAACCAGGGATGAATTTCCGGTTTCCCATCCAATTGTCCAAGTTGCACTTGAATTGGGTTAGGGAGGAGCTCTGCTTCACATGGATGGGGAGACTGTTCCATAGACAGGGTAGTCGCTGGGATACATACCTGTCTCTCCAGCAGGTCCTATTTATATCACAGGCAAGGTTTAAGTCTTTAGAATGGGTAATTCTGGTGCTGTTTGTTTTGTGGATATACAGGAGGTCCATCAGAGTGGGGACAGATAATGCCCTGTATGCCAGGCATAGATCTTCCCTCAAAATCCAGCAGGAGACAGAATACATGGATAGGGCCTTGAGGTGGTCTGCATAGCACATTTTACTTGCGCCCCGTATTCTTTTAGTGAGGAATCTCTGTGGATGTTTCAGTTGTTGGATATTCCCGGTTAGGTACATACCAAAGGGAGCACTGTACCCAATGACACATCTGATGAATGTCAAATACAATGGAACAATGACTTCCTTGGACTTAGATGTCATACTTTTGTTTATACGTTGTGCAACATATAATGATTTCCTCACCACTGTAGACACGTGATGGTCAAAGACTTGAGTACTATTTATGTGTGTCCCCATGTCCCAGACTACTGGGTCAACTTTAAGGGGTGTGTTGTCAATATGATCGCTACAAGGGATGGATGACTTCCCAAAGGATACTATTATGCATTTCTTGGCATTTAGTTTTAGTCCATGGCTCTGACACCAGTTGTTTGTCTGTGTCATCCCCTCCTGGGAACATTTGTTTCAGTGTGAGATTCAGTGACATCTCCTAATTTGCAATCATCTACAAATTTAGTCAGCCAGAGACCACTTGCATTGCATTGACTTCTGAGAAGTACATGCCAAAAAGGAGTGGTCCAAGGACTGATCCCTGAGGGACTCAACTTGTAACTGGCCTCTTCATAGAGGTGGACTCCTCAGTTCTAACTTCCTGGGTCTTGTCTGTGAGCCAATTGGCTATCCACCAGGTAACATACAGGTTTATACCAAACCTCTTGAGTTGTCAACAATGCTTGAGTGGGTTATTCTGTCAAATGTCTTGGCCAGGTTAAGGTAAGCAGTGTGATGGATTTTGCCTTCATCCATTGCTTTGGTGACCTTCTTGAAGAAGTCCACCAGGTTAAGTAGGCATGATCTGCCCTTGACAAAACTAAACAGGGTTGGGTGCAGTGTCTGGAGGTTTACTATATCTCTATTGATCATCTCCATGATAATTCTTTCAATGGCTTTACATATAAGACTAGTGAGACTTAGAGGTCTGTAGTTTCCAGGGTCTGTAGATGGCCCATCTTTGTACAGAGGGATGATTGTTGCTGTTCTCCATTCATGAGATATGACGCCTGTTTGGAGGCTACAGTTAAACAGTAATTCCAAAGGCCCTGATAGGTCATGTTTCATGCTATTTAGAAGGCATCCTGGGATATTGTCTGGGCCCACTGATGCAGTGTTCTTGCTCTTAGAGATAGCACTGAGGACCTGTTCCCTAGTGAAAGTAGGGGAGTTATATTTGATGATATTTCCTGAGGAAAGGTTGAGGGGAGAAAGGGGTAAAGTTGGAGCAGAATTTATCAGCCAGGAGGTTTGCTATCTCTTCTAGCTCAGTACAGGTGGCTCCATTTACAATGAGCTCTGCACACAACTGTGTATTGCCTTTTAGGTTGCGGACATAGCTAAAGAAAGCTTTGTGGTTGTCTTTGGCCTGGGAGGCCAAACTTAACTAAAATTTGCCTTTAGCAGAATTTATTTGTTGTTTGTTTAGTTGGATGAGAGTGCTTTTATCCAGCAGGGTGCTGCACGTCCTAATTATTGCCATGATTTTCTTCCTTCTGTTATACAGCCTACTGATTTTGTGATTGCACCTGCCTGGCTTGTTTTTGAATTACTTCTGTACTTCTTCCTGGTGGGTACAGCTGCCTCATGAATTTCTGCTACCCATACAAAAATACAGGGTCAACCACCTTATAGGTTCATAGGCTGGTACTAGGCTATCGGCCCTAGGGCCGGTATAAGCCTAGCCATAACAATCCCTGGCTATTTCTTCCCACACTATTTACTTCCCTAGAACCCTGTCGAGCAGGGCAACTGATGTGATCCCTGGGGTGAATTTCCTTTCTCCCATCCAATCGTCAAGGTTCCTTTTGAAGAGGGCCAAAGAGGTGCTCTGTTTGACATGTATGGGCAGTCTACTCCAGAGTCTGGGGAATCTCTGGGTCAGGAACCTATCCCTCCAGCATGTTTTGTTTATTGTGATGACAAGGTTTGATCCCTGGAGCGTGTGGCTCTAAGGGATTGGGATTTCTTTAAGTGTAGCATGTCCAAAAGTTCTGGGTTTGACATGGCCTTGTATGTTAAGCAGAGATCGCCTCGGAGTAGATGATATGCGACAGAGTATAGCCGGAGTTTTTTAAGGTGGTCAGCATAGGGCATCTGCTTTAGGACCTTCCACAGCAAATAATTTTCCCCAATCCTCAGTCCTTTTCAGTGACCTCACAGTTACAGAAAAATAAATAAATACATGCATAAATAAATAAATAATTTTGACTGAACTTCTAATAATGAAAAAAGTAATCGCTGACAAATGTCACCCACCAGAAAGCATCTGCCAACTTCAAAGGGACCAAACCAAAATTGAAAATATCAGATAGAAAAGTACAACACACACTGGAGACAAAGTTGAATAATCTTTAAATCCCATTGCTCAGGTGCAAGGATTCCCCGTGGTCGACTGCGTGGTGTGCTACTCCATTGCATCCTAGTGCTCCTTATTGGGTCCTACCCTCTCTGCTGACTTATTTCTTGGTCTCCCTGAAGTCACTAAGCAGGCCTATATTGTCGGCACCCAGGAAGCACCCCAGCTACCTCTCAAGCGATTGTCACACTGGTTAGGTGTAAAAGTGATTTTGCTCATTGCATCCTAGTGCTCCTTATCGGGTCCTACCCTCCCTGCTGACTTATTTCTTGGTCTCCCTGAAGTCACTAAGCAGGCCTATATTGTCGGCACCCAGGAAGCACCCAGGCTACCTCTCAAGCGATTGTCACACTGGTTAGGTGTAAAAGTGATTTTGCTCATTGCATCCTAGTGCTCCTTATTGGGTCCTACCCTCCCTGCTGACTTATTTCTTGGTCTCCCTGAAGTCACTAAGCAGGCCTATATTGTCGGCACCAAGGAAGCACCCCAGCTACCTCTCAAGCGATTGTCACACTGGTTAGGTGTAAAAGTGATTTTGCTCATTGCATCCTAGTGCTCCTTATCGGGTCCTACCCTCCTTGCTGACTTATTTCTTGGTCTCCCTGAAGTCACTAAGCAGGCCTATATTGTCGGCACCCAGGAAGCACCCCAGCTACCTCTCAAGCGATTGTCACACTGGTTAGGTGTAAAAGTGATTTTGCTGTATGTCCATTTTTTGCATTACTTAAATTAATAGTTTCCTAAGGTGAGCAGCACACCCGCGGACCCAGCCTCGGTTGCCTTTTCTCACCCATATATACTAGCGTTGCTATAGTCACCCTCTCCCTTTTCCAACTACTTCTAGTCAGATTGCTATACTCCTGCAAGTCCCTGCTTGTCTAAAGTCACCGGATTATGCTACCCTAAACAACTGTATATTGTCCTGCCTTCTTTATCCTTTGCTATCCCTCTTTTCCCATCTGATACTCTCTGGTTACTGTGATTAGCTCTTCTATTTCTTCCTTCCACACTTTTTTTTTCCCCTAGCGACTACATCTTGACTGTTTCTTTCTTCCTTCCTATCTAATTTCCTAGCGACTACATCCTGATTGTATGTTGTTGCTGACCTCTAAGCTCCTAGCGCTGTTCATTCAAGATACTCTGTTCCCCTCAGGAAAGTATCTATTTTATTTTTCTCACCTGTACCCCTTAAATTCTAATGTAAAACCTGTTCCTTTTATGCTCTTTTGCCTGCTAAACAAGCTATCTCCTATCCCACTTCTTTCTCATTCCTTACTCTTATACTTCTATCATACACTCTCTTACAAACTAAGTGGTGTCTCAGCTCCTCTGCTGGACTGATTGTCTACGCTCTCTCTCTCCTCTAACTGTTTCCTAGAACTACTTTTACCCACCCCTTTCCTTAATCCTACTCATTCATTGGGATCCTCCTGGCTGCCCCCCCCTCACTAGCCCGCCAACCTCTATATGTAGAAGCCTCCCCTCCAAGGAGCAATCTTTAAATCCCACTGCTCAGGTGCAAGGACTCCCCGTGGTCGACCGCGTGGTGTGCTACTCGTAAGTGTTACATTTTTACTCTGTACTACCTGTGTTTTCTTGACAAAACATGTCAGTAGATTCTAATATCAACTAGCTACTGGTAATCATTATGTGTATTTCAACAACTTGATGTAATTACAGTATAGCTCTACTTTAACTGTGTATTTGTTATATTATTTGATACTAAGAAATGTCCTTAGCGTTTACTACCATCTAGCTACTGGCACACTTGGTGCATATTACGCAGATTGATAATTACAACTATGTAGCTCAGGCTACTTGTATTTTTGAACCAAGCTCAACCGATGCTTGTTGCTCTATGGTTCCTTATCAGATACGCTTTAGTTTCTGATATACTTGTCCCCTGATAATTGCAACTATGTATCTCAACCTACTCGTATTTTTGAACCAAGCACAACCGCTGACAGTTGCTCTGTGGTTCCTTATCAGATACGCTTTTGTTTCTAATATACTTGACCCCTGAGTTACTTATTAGTCCAATGATTACAAGTAAGGTGTTTGCGTGTGCATTTTTACTGAAGATTTAGCGTTCTATTTTAATCTCTTTGTTACACTGAGGCCTGAAAGTTCAGTGTTCTTTTTTACTAATCACTACGTGTTTTACCGAGGCTTGTTCTTTAAGAAGAACGCGTAACCTTGTTAACTGGCAATACGCAGGACTTATTAACATTGCTTTAGCGTTTGCTGTAAGCATTTGCATCCTGAATCTACCGATAACCTCAGCTTTATCTAAGGTTTCTTGTTGCAAAGAGGTTTATTTAACACAATACTTTGATGAACGGTGTCCTCATGTAGATCATGACTACCTTTAATATTGCATAGAGTAACTCTTACGGTTGATTTGTTTATGCTTTGACACTTACTGCATTAGCTATTCACCTGTTTTCTTATATTCACAAGCCTGAAGTGGATAAATGTGTAAAGAACACTAGTCTAGTAGTACCCTGGGGCCTCCAAACCGGGCGCTCCTACTATGTATGGTTCTGCTAATTGTAACAATGCATACCACTTGTAACTGTTGAAACTGTGTGATACATCTTAAACACCTGATACTGTGCATTTTTAAATGTTTATTTTAAACTGTTCTCTCTGCACATTTACTTTGTTTTCTCTCTATGCTCACCACCTTGTGATTTTATTTTGCCTTTTCTCCTAACCCTCCTTTATGTTTCCTTCCATCATTGCATCCTAGTGCTCCTTATCGGGTCCTACCCTCCCTGCTGACTTATTTCTTGGTCTCCCTGAAGTCACTAAGCAGGCCTATATTGTCGGCACCCAGGAAGCACCCCAGCTACCTCTCAAGCGATTGTCACACTGGTTAGGTGTAAAAGTGATTTTGCTGTATGTCATTTTTTTATTACTTAAATATTATTTTTAAGGTGAGGTGCACACCATGACCCAGCCTCGGTTGCCTTTTCTCACCCATATATACTAGCATTGCTATAGTCACCCTCTCCCTTTTCCAACTACTTCTAGTCAGATTGCTATACTCCTGCAAGTCCCTGCTTGTCTAAAGTCACCGGATTATGCTACCCTAAACAACTGTATATTGTCCTGCCTTCTTTATCCTTTGCTATCCCTCTTTTCCATCTGATACTCTCTGGTTACTGTGATTAGCTCTTCTATTTCTTCCTTCCACACTTTTTTTTTCCCCTAGCAACTACATCTTGACTGTTTCTTTCTTCCTTCCTAACTAATTTCCTAGCGACTACATCCTGATTGTATGTTGTTGCTGGCCTCTAAGCTCCTAGCGCTGTTCATTCAAGATACTCTGTTCCCCTCAGGAAAGTATCTATTTTATTTTTCTCACCTGTACCCCTTAAATTCTAATGTAAAACCTGTTCCTTTTATGCTCTTTTGCCTGCTAAACAAGCTATCTCCTATCCCACTTCTTTCTCACTCCTTACTCTTATACTTCTATCATACACTCTCTTACAAACTAAGTCGTGTCTCAGCTCCTCTGCTGGACTGATTGACTATGCTCTCTCTCTCCTCTAATTGTTTCCTAGCACTACTTTTACCCACCCCTTTCCTTAATCCTACTCATTCATTGGGATCCTCCTGGCTCCCCCCCACCTCACTAGCCAGCCAACCTCTATATGTAGAAGCCTCCCCTCCAAGGCGCCATCTTTAAATCCCACTGCTCAGGTGCAAAGACTCCCCGTGGTCGACCGCGTGGTGTGCTACTCGTAAGTGTTACATTTTTACTCTGTACTACCTGTGTTTTCTTGACAAAACATGTCAGTAGATTCTAATATCAACTAGCTACTGGTAATCAATATGTGTATTTCAACAACTTAATGTAATTACAGTATAGCTCTACTTTAACTGTGTATTTGTTATATTATTTGATACTAAGAAATGTCCTTTGCGTTTACTACCATCTAGCTACTGGCACACTTGGTGCATATTACGCAGATTGATAATTACAACTACGTAGCTCAGGCTACTTGTATTTTTGAACCAAGCTCAACCGATGCTTGTTGCTCTATGGTTCCTTATCAGATACGCTTTAGTTTCTGATATACTTGGCCCCTGATAATTGCAACTACGTATCTCAACCTACTCGTATTTTTGAACCAAGCACAACCGCTGACAGTTGCTCTGTGGTTCCTTATCAGATACGCTTTCGTTTCTGATATACTTGACCCCTGAGTTACTTATTAGTCCAATGATTACAAGTAAGGTATTTGTGTGTGCATTTTTACTGAAGATTTAGCGTTCTTTTTTAATCTCTTTGTGTTACACTGAGGCCTGAAAGTTCAGTGTTCTTTTTTACTAATCACTACGTGTTTTACCGAGGCTTGTTCTTTAAGAAGAACGCGTAACCTTGTTAACTGGCAATATGCAGGACTTATTAACATTGCTTTAGCGTTTGCTGTAAGCATTTGCATCCTGAATCTACCGATAACCTCAGCTTTATCTAAGGTTTCTTGTTGCAAAGAGGCTTATTTAACACAATACTTTGATGAACGGTGTCCTCATGTAGATCATGACTACCTTTAATATTGCATAGAGTAACTCTTACGGTTGATTTGTTTATGCTTTGACACTTACTGCATTAGCTATTCACCTGTTTTCTTATATTCACAAGCCTGAAGTGGATAAATGTGTAAAGAACACTAGTCTAGTAGTACCCTGGGGCCTCCAAACCGGGCGCTCCTACTATGTATGGTTCTGCTAATTGTAACAATGCATACCACTTGTAACTGTTGAAACTGTGTGATACATCTTAAACACCTGATACTGTGCATTTACTGTTCTCTCTACACATTTACTTTGTTTTCTCTCTATGCTCACCACCTTGTGATTTTAGTTTGCCTTTTCTCCTAACCCTCCTTCTTTATGTTTCCTTCCAGCATTGCATCCTAGTGCTCCTTATCGGGTCCTACCCTCCCTGCTGACTTATTTCTTGGTCTCCCTGAAGTCACTAAGCAGGCCTATATTGTCGGCACCCAGGAAGCACCCCAGCTACCTCTCAAGCGATTGTCACACTGGTTAGGTGTAAAAGTGATTTTGCTGTATTTCCATTTTTTGCATTACTTAAATTAATAGTTTCCTAAGGTGAGCAGCACACCCGCGGACCCAACCTCGGTTGCCTTTTCTCACCCATATATACTAGCGTTGCTATAGTCACCCTCTCCCTTTTCCAACTACTTCTAGTCAGATTGCTATACTCTGCAAGTCCCTGCTTGTCTAAAGTCACCGGATTATGCTACCCTAAACAACTGTATATTGTCCTGCCTTCTTTATCCTTTGCTATCCCTCTTTTCCCATCTGATACTCTCTGGTTACTGTGATTAGCTCTTCTATTTCTTCCTTCCACACTTTTTTTTTTCCCCTAGCGAGTACATCTTGACTGTTTCTTTCTTCCTTCCTAACTAATTTCCTAGCGACTACATCTTGATTGTATGTTGTTGCTGGCCTCTAAGCTATTAGCGCTGTTCATTCAAGATACTCTGTTCCCCTCAGGAAAGTATCTATTTTATTTTTCTCACCTGTACCCCTTAAATTCTAATGTAAAACCTGTTCCTTTTATGCTCTTTTGCCTGCTAAACAAGCTATCTCCTATCCCACTTCTTTCTCACTCCTTACTCTTATACTTCTATCATACACTCTCTTACAAACTAAGTGGTGTCTCAGCTCCTCTGCTGGACTGATTGTCTACGCTCTCTCTCTCCTCTAACTGTTTCTGCCCCGCTTCACTCCCCTCCTTACCCCCTTATCCCACCCACCCCACGCACTCTTACCCTTTTACCGCACAGTCCACACCCCCTTTTCTTATCGCACCTATCTGGAACAGCCACCTCATTTGTAACTCTCCTCTCACCAGTATTCTACCTTCCTTCCCTTTCCTACATATCTCCCCTCCCTCTTATACCTAAGCCTATCCATTAACTCTTTCCTCCTAGCCTCCTTGACCTATAAGATAGACCTAGCCCACCCTTTTCCTCAGGAGCTCTTCTCATCCTCTCCTCACCATGTCTTCAACAACTAACAGTTCTCCATCCAAAACCTCTATAACAAAACATAACCTAGCTAAACTAGTAGCCCTGGTAATTTCTTCTCTAGTACTCACACTCCCTTATCTCTTGACCTCCTATGAAATAAAACATAATTACCACTTTATAACCTCTTCCAAGCAAACTGCCTCAGAACTCATAACCCTAAATTTTAACCACTCTAACATTACATCTTCCTCTTGCTATCTTCTATCCAAATATCATAGACTATCCCATACCAAATGTAATAATCTCATGTCAAGGAAACTAAAAAACAAACATAACCTTACCATTAAGCCACACTCAGTACACAAGCCCACTACCTTGACAGATGGTGATATACATCCCAACCCTGGACCCACAAATACCTCTTCTGAAGCAACCACAATATTCTCTAACTCACCCCTTCCATTACCAATCTCTAATTCAAACACTTTACTCTTAGGACACCTCAATATTCGAAGTGTCAACAACAAAGTTACTCATCTCCACTCTCTTCTGCAATGTCACTCTTTTGATATCCTCTGTTTAACTGAAACCTGGTTAAAACCCTTCACTAAAGACACTGAAATCATTCCCCCAGGTTATAACATCCTATGACTAGACCGCAATACTCGTAAGGGCAGGGGAGTAGCTCTCATATTTAAAACTGAACTAAATATATCCTCAGTTCCCTATGTCCCCCTTGAGAACACCAACACTGAACTCCTCATATCAAAGCTGCAACTAAACCCTAATAAAGCCATCTATATTATCTGTACCTATCTACTACCTGGTAATAACTCCATAAACATAGAAAATATTCTTAGTTGGGCTTCATCCACCTACCCACAAGAAACTGTAATACTTGGAGACTTCAACCTTGATTGGTCTTCAGTAAATTCTAACAACCCAGCCTCTCATATTAATCTCCATGGCTTTACCCAAACTATAAACACCCCCACTAGAACCAATAAACCTAACAATAAAGAAAGTATACTAGATTGGATTCTTGTTAACAAACCCCAACAAAATTACCTAGCAGGTACTTTGCCTGATGACATGAGTGACCATAACTTAACCTATATCATAAGGCAAAAGAATGTCACTACAAATGCCCCTACCCACAGGACCGTGCGCAGTAATAATCATTTCAACCCTACTCTATTTAAAACTGAACTAAATGCCGGTAACTGGAACCCTCTAAAAACTCTTCCCCTTGACGAAGCTGTTCAATACTTTAATACCAAATTCTTAACAATCTTAGATAACCATGCTCCAAAAAGAACTATCAGAATAAAAGCTAAACCAGCCCCTTGGCTATCTAAGGAAACAAGACAGAAAATATTACTCAGAAACAAACTCTGGCTAAAATGGAGAACTAGTAAATCACCCTCAGATCATCAAACCTTCAGACACCTAAGAAATAGTACCAAAAAAGCTATTCTTTCTGATAAAAAAAACTACTATAGTAACCTCCAGCAATCTAATCACAACAATCCCCAAAAATTCTGGGCAACTTTGAACAAACTTCTTCACCCTGGACAGACTACCACTCCCTCCCCCTTGGGGTCAGACAAAAATTCTTCCCATTAAACTGCCAATGCTTTCAACTCCTTTTTTACTGATACTATTAACTCATTAGCCTCTCACCTTTCTACGGACAACTCTAACGTTCTTGAACTTGCCTCTTCTAATCTACCAATCTTCATAATCCAGCCCATCTCTACCACCTTTATCCAAAAATGTATTCAAAAGCTTAAACCATGTACCCCATCAGCTGACCAACTTCTATCTGAATTCCTTCAAAAAGCAGCCACAGAAATAGCCTATCCCATATCTATTCTTATAAACAGAACCATTAAAGGAACCATCCCTGATATCTGGAAAATCTCGCATATTATACCCTTACATAAAGGAGGAAACTCCACAGAATATTCTAATTATAGACCCATTGCCCTCCTGTCTCCACTAGCAAAAATCATGGAAAAATTTATTCACCACCAATTAATGAATCACTTAACTAAATATAACATTCTATCTCACTGTCAACATGGTTTCAGACCTTTTCACAGTACTACCACTGCTCTCCTTTCCTTTACTGACTTCATTAACAAAAACTGCAATAATAATATCCTATCTTCAGCACTTTTTATTGACCTATCAAAAGCTTTTGACATGGTCAATCACCCCCTCCTCCTAAAAATCCTGGAATCTCTTGCTTTAGAACCAAACGCCATCCAGTGGTTCACTTCCTATCTTTCTTACGGGAAACAGGCTGTCCTCTGGGATAACAAACTCTCCTCTCTTCTCCCTATCTCTCTTGGTGTACCACAAGACTCAATTCTCGGACCCCTTCTATTCTCCCTTTTCATAAATGACTTACAAGTAGCTATTCCCCAAGCTACTTGCATACAATATGCAGATGACTCCACACTCATTTGCTCTGCTAAAACCATCCCAGAGCTTCATACTATTACTCAAAATGTATTCCATACTGTTGAAGCATGGTTCTTAAAACGCTGCCTACTTCTAAATGCCAAAAAAACAAAACTCCTCCTTTTCAAGCCCACTACTAGATCCCCCCCATTAGACTTCTCTATCTCATCTATTAACAATACCCTCATATCAGCCGACTCTTCTACCAAACTGCTAGGTGTGATGATCGACAACAATCTTATCTTTGATTATCACATAAACAATACCATTAAAACTGTAAATAGAAAACTGGGCTCCCTCTACAGAATTAAAAAATTCTTATCCCCAACAGCCAAAGCTACTTTGGCACACTCTCATCTCATTTCCACTCTCCTCTATGCCTCACCAATTTACACTAACGTGAAGAAAAATAATCTCTCTAAACTGACTAACACCTACAATAGTATAGCGAGATTTGTTACTGGTAATCAATTCAGAACTCATCACTGCCTGAACCTACAACAACTTCACTGGCTTGAATTAAAAAACATGTTGCTTCTTTCCCAACTTATCATTATCTAAAGAGCTTTTTATCTGCCTAACAACACTCCTGTACTTTCTAATCTCTTTACCCCTTATTCTAACCTGAATTCACTTCGCTCCTCTAGCAAACTCCTAGTAACTTTAACTAAATCGTATAACCTTGCTGGTGACTCCCTTTTCTCAAACACCATTGGTAAACACTGGAATCAACTCCCCTCTGAACTTACTTCTATTCTATCTCCTGTCCTTTTCAAACAAAAGCTTAGAATTTACCTTAGAAATCACTGGCTATGTCCCTGCCTTAACCCAGACTGAAACCATATATTCTACTATTCCACTTCTCCTCCATCTCTTTTACTTGTCACCTTTTATTTTATTTCTCCACTACATAAGACTTACCACTCTACTATCCTTCTCCTCCAGATTGTAATACTCTGACTGCTGGGAGTTTATATAAGTAACTAATCTACTTACTTCATTGTCTTTGAATGTCTTTTCTCTCTTTTACTTTCTTAAAATGTTAGATAATGCTAAATAAGTTGTGCATTTTTTATTACAAGAATGTTGTGTGCATTTGTTGCGCAAGTGTGAATTTTGTGTGCAATTTTTTAATCCTATATTATAATTCGATATACTGTATATTCCCTCCTTATTTTTTTTTATGCTGCTCTTTTTTGCATCCTATGTAATTGTTTTTATGTCTATGTGGAGCTTTTCTCCCTGGGCCTCTGCTGAAAATGGAAATATATCCAGTTAGACTAGCCCGGTTAACAAATGTAAAATAAATAAATTATAGATAATTTAGCAAGGAAGGTCATCTAGTGTAGGAAAAAGGATAATAATGTGGTGAATACATGAGATGGTAAAGAAAGATGCTAAACAAACATACCACAATTTACATGAATATTAAAAAAATCGCAGTCATGAGGATATGAACAAAGCTGGAATAAGCAAGCAAACCTGACTGACAAAAGAATGCCAGAAGCAAAAACAAGAAACAAATCCACCAATCTGATCCTTGTATCCACAGAAGCAAGTCCTTGATCAAAGTGATCATGTAACCACACTATGCTTTCACACACAGCCTGCATCCCTAGCCCACTCCAAAAGATAATGAACTTCTGTGCATAGCTTTAAGGATAGTATTGGATGAAAATGAAAAGAATGGCAATAGTTCATAGGTTCATAGGTTTATACTAGGCTATCTGCCCTAAGGCATTTATAAGCCTAGCCCAAAGTTATGTGGCTTACGCCACCCCTTATCTTAGAAATAATGTGCCCATTAGTTTGTTGTGCCTCTGTCCAGCAGTGACACAGAGATGATTCCCGGGGTAAACCTATGATCTCCCATCCACCGGTCAAGATTTCTCTTGAACAGAGCCAGCGAGGTGCTCTGCCTCACATGGACCGGGATTTTATTCCACAGCATGGGGAGTCTCTGGGTGATAAATCTATCCCTCCAGCACGTCCTATTTATATCCGTGCTATGGTTTAAGTCACTTGCTCTAGTGGTTCTGGTGGATTTGGATTTTTTGAGGTGGAGCATGTCCATTAATTCCGGGTTGGTCATGGCCTTGTATGTCAGACACAGGTCACCTCTGAGCAGACGGTATGCAACTGAATAGAGTTGGAGTTTCTTCAGTCTGGCAGTATATGACAGGTTTTGGAGTCCCTTTATCCTTTTGGTGAGGAACTTTTGGGGTCTCTCCAATTGCTGCAGGTGTCGGGTGAGATACATCCCGAATGGGGCATTGTACTCGATCATTGGTCTGATAAGTGAAGAGTACAGGGGAACAATGACCTCACTTGATCTGGATGTGAATCCCTTCATGATCAGATGGGCAATGTAGAAGGTCTTTTAACTTGTTGCAGAGAGATTCATATGAAGTGCCTCCACTCTCAACAAGTCACATCAAGTAGACATTTCAATAGGAACATTTACCTGCCCATTAGCTTTTGGTTCAGGTACCTAGGCAGCAAGACATTTCCGTGTCACACCTGCATAAGGTTGCATTCTGTGTCTGCCCCATCCCCCATCAATACATTAAGCTAATGTTTCTGAAAGAGCTCCATTATTGCCTTTATTTGATTGTATGCCTCTCTAGCTAGCCTGGTTGGTTTTCTCCAACCCTCCTACCCTTATTGCTGGTGTTATTTTATAATAAGGCTGTGTCTGTGTCCTTCACCCCCTATGATAAAGTGATTTCCAAAATTCCTCCCTCTCCTGCTTCATTGTTATTGTCAGTTGTATAAGCTGTGTATGTACTCTTCCCACCCATTGTTTTCATAAATCCATGATAATGAGTGCCCACCCAGCAAACCAGTATTACTCTTGAGTAAACCCCATTTACTATATATTGTCGATTGCTCATTTTCCAGAAGCTCAGCAAAGCTTGGAGTCCTAGCATGCATTTAAGAAGTGTTTTACTTGTATCCACTGTCATCCAGGCAAAGTTAAGTTCCTTTGATTGCTAAATCTCACTACTGTTTCCTGCTTGTATGTGTGCATTTCAATGATTCTTCTTTTTTTTTCTACTCTTCTCTGTTTTCACCAATAATCTAGCCTCTGCCACCAAACATGGCACACTCATACAATACGCAGATGACTCAACCATCATCTGCTCAGCCCAGTCCCTACCCAAACTGCAAAAAGTCACACAGGAAGCCTTTTCCTCTGTTGAAACTTGGTTATCCGATGCCCAGTTAATACTCAACCCAAACAAAACTAAACTACTCATCTTCCAACCCACCAAACATACTCAAAACAACTCTCACTTTAACATCACAGCAAAAGACAACACCACTATATACCCAAATGAACACACCAAATTGCTAGGAGTGGAAATAGACAATAAACTAAACTTTGACATTCACATATCCATGACCATAAAAAAAGTCCAAAAAAAACTAGGAGCATTATACAGAAATAAGCAACTTCTCACCAAAGCAGCAAAGATTTCAATAGCAAATTCCCACCTTATCTCCACACTACTTTACTCCTCTCCAATATATACCAACCTAAGGCAATGCGATCTAAACAAGCTAGAGACCTGCTACAACAAAATTGTCAAATTTGCCAGGGCATCCTACTGTAGTCACCACTGTCTCTCACTTGCTGAACTGGGCTGGCTTGAACTCCCTCACCTCCTTCAATGGTATCAACTCTCATTCGCCCACAAACTAGTAAACCATCCACTAAATGTCCCATCCCTCCAGAATCTACTCCAACCCTATCGCACCACCAGACCACTAAGATCCAGCAACAAAAATCACTTGCAGATCACCAAAGCCAATAACTCTGCTGGTGAAGCACTATTTTCTTGCACCATAGCCAAATTATGGAACTCACTCCCACCCACAATTACCTCCATGCCATCATGCACCCACTTCAAAACTTTACTAAAAGCGCACCTAAAACATGCTGGCTATGCCCTTGCAACTCCCACTCTAATATCACCCACCCCATCCAACCACTACCTTTCTTTCCACTCCACTAACTACCTTGATTATAGCAAGTTCAGATGCTCATAAGCCTAGTACTTATTATACAGCAGGAACTTCTTATTGTAACATTTGTTAATGTCTGTTATGTACTTCACAGATAAAGATTCTAGTTGTCTACTGATGTACTATGTTCTTCATCTGTAAATATGTTGTAAGCAATTGCTATGTAAATTGTTAATCGCTATGTAATCCAATGTAACTACTGTCTGTTTACTTTAACTGTGGAGCTTTCCTCCCCGGGCCTCCGCTGGAAATAGACCTACGTCCAGTCGGACACTCCCGGTCAACAAATATAAATAAATCATTTTTTTAATGTAAAAAATGCTCTTCCTCACACTTTTATAGTTGTAAGACTGTCTTGAAATTGCCTTCAGCAAGGGATTTCCAGCTAGTTCTTTAAGTGATTTGTGGAAGCACTGCACTTGTGTGTCTCTTCTACTGTGTTTTTACATTAGGAGGACTGAGTTTCTTCATGCTGTGGCAGGAGGTGTTTATCTGTGAGTTGGGAAATACACAGACAAACTCACAGTGTAGTCATTTTACTTGCCAGGGGACCCATTAGTTAGTTTTCCATTTTTTCTGTACTGCTCTGACCTTTGCATGTTTGCATAAGTTAGTAGTGCCTTCTACAGTTGCAACACTTAGAACAGTTCATAAAACTGTACCCTGTAAAGTAGCAATATAGTGTAAGTTTAGAGCAGCTAGTTGTGAGTCACGTGGCAATACCTACATATTTAGTTGAATTCAGTGTTGTGTAAACATTAAAGTTAGTAGAATTTAATACTGTTTAACATAATCTGCTCCAATAAAGCACACATTATAGCCTTTCTAAACCCAATACACCAACTCCTTGTTGCTCACAAATCAAAGGACTGGACAGTATGTATATGCAATTTCCTAACTTTTCTGTAACCAGCTTGATGGATATGGGCATCTTGAGACAATGAAGCAATTCCCTCATGTTTACTGACAACCACTTAATCCTTAAAGAAGCAGAAACAGTATTCAAGTGGTGTACTTCCAATGACATTGGAGGCTAAACTCTCACATACAAGTGCACATCAAGGCTATCGAAAAAATGCACACAGCACCAACTTCACATAGTACACAACACACATATAAAGTAACGTATGATGAGGCACTTAAAAGCAATCTTCTTAAACAACAAAGATTGCCTAGATCACGCATTGTCACAGCTATTCTTCACCAAGCCCAAAGGCACTTAGAAAAAACAACTCCTAACACCCCACATACCATCAGTCTCAGTGCAGTCCCAAACACTAAGCCCCTAGGGCATTAAACACACTTCCCAGGACTCTCATCATAGGGGATTCTGTTCTAAGATATACTGATGCCCTTCTAACCAGGTTGAACAAGGAGAAGATAACTGTTTGTTGCTTACTTGGAGCCAGAATCTACCAAATCACCCATGCACTCAAAAGTCATTATGCCACAGGTACCAGTATGTTTCCATCACAATCCATGTAAGTGTAAATGACCTGAGATGTACTTCCCTGGACTATATGAGGAGAGATATTATGGAGCTTTCAGATTATGTGCTTCAGGTTGCTATAGGTCTAGCACTGAGCAGCACATTACCATTACCGAGGAAGATGACACAATATGAGCAATAATCGAGTGATTTCAACAACTGTCTGTCTTTCTGGTGTGATTCTATGGGAATCCAATATTTGTCAACTTGGGGGGACATGGTTAACAGACCATGTTGCTTTACCAGGGATGGTCTGCACACCTTTCCCCTGGGCTTTTGAATATTGCTAAAACTTTATCCACCCCCAGAGTGCCTTTTTTTAGGCAACGCCAAATTGACAAACCTACCAATGTAGCAAAATGAACTCAACTGAACCTCAGGGTGTTACTTCTCAATACCAGGAGGCTACACAAAAAATACACTCCCTCCAAGACCTCCTC
This sequence comes from Protopterus annectens, assembly GCF_019279795.1. Taxonomy (NCBI): domain Eukaryota; kingdom Metazoa; phylum Chordata; order Ceratodontiformes; family Protopteridae; genus Protopterus; species Protopterus annectens. Next base: position 1,830,456,233 of record NC_056733.1, on the reverse strand, counting down.
ATACTCAGGAATATAGACATCTGTGCCATTACCGAGGCATGGTTTAAAGCAGCAAAGAGTACCCTGGCAGTGCAAGATTTCAGTGGTATCCACACTTTTAGGCCAGTAGCTGCACAGAAAAAGACTAAAGGATGCTGTGTCTCAATATCCACCAATAACAAACATACCTATACAGTGGTCAAAAAAGATGATGCGCCAAAGTTTCTCCATGTGCAGATCACCATACACAAAACCCCATACCATATCCTAGCCAGCTACAGGTCACCCTCCATGTTCGAAGAAGCTCACAATGCATACTTGGACCTACTGGAGAGACTTACCATCCAACCTAAAACCCAAATCATGGGAGGCTTTAATTACCTTCTATAGACTGGGAATCCTACATAGCCTCAAATCTACAGACACAGAGATTCCTGGACTTCATAAATACAAACACCCTTGACCAAATAGTGAATACACCCACTAGAGGGTCCAACATACTGGACCTTGTGCTTACAAATATGGGAGAATGCTGTAACCCCCCAAATGACACATACTCCTTGGTAAGGTTCAGCCATAAAGAAGTCTCCTTTGAAATCAAAATCAAGTCCTTAATCCCATTAAAACATTTAACAGTTAGGTACTATTCCAAAGCAAATTACCTTTTAATTAAGTGATGAATTGTTAAAATTCAGAGCCCCTCCAAACCCAGAAAACACAGCAGCCTATACTAAATTGCTCTCAGAAACTATGTACAGCCATGTCAATGGCCACATAGACACTCCTGTTCCTACCAAAAGTAAGACCAGGCCTAGCCCTAGAGACAAACCACCCTGGTGGCATCTCAAATTAAACAGGATATACAACAAATAGAAAAAAATAAAGCAAAAACCAGGAAGGGTAATTCCCTTAGAAATAGGAACTCTCTCATCAAAGTAAATAGGCAATTAAGAGGGCTAATTAGATCCAACAAAGTTAATTTGTGGTCAAGATAGCCTCACATCTGATTGAGAGCCATAAGGCCTTCTACAGCTATGTGAGAAACCTCAAGGGCAGCACACAGCAATGTGCTGAATGGTAGTTAATGGTGCCACATTCACTGAACCTGGCGATATAGCAAACCTGTTAAACAAATTCAGTTCCAGCTTTACCCCCCACCCCCACCCCAGCCATCCCTTCAAAAAAATACCCTCAAACATAACCCCTCCAGCTATACCTAGAGAGCATGCACTGGCTGCTCTCACTAATGCCAAGAACATGGCTTCAATGGGCCCCGATAACATCCCAGGAAGCCTCCTGAATAGTCTAAAATATGACTTATCAGGACCCATGGAGTATTTATTTAACAATAGCCTTAAAATAGGTTTTGTGACACATGAATGGAGGACTCCAGTTGTCATCCCCCTTCAAAAGGGAGGATCTTCAACAGGTCCTGGAAATTATAGACCCATTAGTCGACTAGTCTTATTTGCAAAGCCATGGAAAAAAATATCATGGAAATTATTAATAAAGACATAGGAGACCTCTAGACGTTGGATCCATCCCAGTTTGGCTTTGTCAAAGCAAGATCATGCTTACTGAGTGGACTTCTGTGAACAAGTCACTAAAGCAATGGATGATGGAAAAACAGTGAATACTGCCTATCTAGATTTGTTAAAGCATTTGATACAACACCCCACTCAGGCATTGTCAACAAACTTATGGAACTAGTTATAACCCCTTCATAACATTCTGGATAGCTAGCTGGGTCACTGATAGGACCCAGGAGGATAGAATCGGTGAGGCCACCTCTACAAAGAGGCTTGTCACCAGTGGAGTCCCCCATGGCTCTGCGTTGTGCCACTCCTCTTTGGCATCTAATTCTCAGATGTCAAAGCCAATGTCAAAGAATCGTTGGCAGACCAAGTTTGCAGGTGATTGCAAACTAGGATGAGAACACCCTTCAAAAAGGTCTAATACAAAAGCTTGGTGCCAGAGCTATGGTTTAAAACTCAGTACCAAGAAATGCATTATAGTACTTTTTGGGAAGTCTACCACCCCAGGTAACTATGTCACCAATAAAACACCCTTAAAAGTTGATTCACTAGTTAGGGATCTGGTAACTCATATAGACAGTAACCTAGCCTTCAACCAGAATGTGTCCAATGTAGTAAGAACATCCTTCTATGTTGATCAACTTATAAGCAAGGGCATGCCATCTAGGTCTAGAGACATCATCATACCACTGTGTATAATGGGTCCTTTAGTGAGCACTTGACCATACACATGCAGCAAATTGAATGTCCACAAAGTTTCCTTACAAAAAGAATACAGGAAGTAAACATAATATCCTATGTTAACTACCTCAAAGCCTTGCCTCTTTACTTGGTATCATACAGACTTCTGAATCTGGCATACAGGGCTTCCCTGGACCCTATTCTGATTAACCTTTTACACATATGTAAAAAAACAGCATCAGAACTACTAGATTAAAGGACCTACATTTTGCTTGCGACATAAATAAGACATGTTGGGGAAGCAGATATGTTTCTCAGAGAATTCCTATTCTCTGGTACAGGCTCCCAAACTATATGAAGCAGAGTTCCTTCCTATCTCTTTTTAAGAGCAATTTTTCTCTGATGGACAGAGGCAGTCAATAAATCACCACCTATATAAATCATATTTCTGGTCACATTTGGGTTGTACGGCTAGGCCTATAAGGACCCTAGCAGTTGTTTGAACCTATAAACAAATGCAAATAAATAAATAAAATTCTTTCATAGTGGTGCCTGGACCTGTGTTTGAGGAGCAAGAAGGGAAAAAGCAACAGCACCATTAAAAGTTTCGTTTAAATTAGAAAATTTGTTATATTTTGCACTTAGCTGCCAGTGCCAACAGTCTTTAAACTGTAAAGAAAGAAGTATAAACATTTAAAATAACACAAAGAAGTACTGCTAACAGTTATTCAGCAAAGCTATGCCAGTTCTCACAATTACTGCTTGTTATCAGGTGCAGCTATAATTAATTTAAGGTGAATAGAGCACTGCACACTGACAGCAGCACTATCCCTAAAGGTTGCAGTGTCAGCACACCTTTATAATATCTGTAATGTTGCAGAACTTATCTGTGTTTACCAGTTCTATCATATAATTTATTTGATTTCAAGTATATTACTGTGAATTACAGTCAGTCAATCATGCAAGAGTTTTATATTTCTTATTGCACAGCCTTTTGTTATATTAACATTTTAAATGAAATTGTATGGTACTTTTAAAAACCTATTATTCTGGGACTTTGTTGCCAATTATTTATGGCTTTATCCTAAATTCTTGAGCAAAGAATTTGAGATACAACACTGTTACATTCACCATAAATTTCTTATATTTGCACCTGTCATCAAGCATATGTCTTGTGAGTAAGCATAGCTTTTTTCTGAATGCATTTTGTCAGTGTTTTTTCGGTCATCAGACTTTACATATTACAACTTACACAACATAATCAAAATGAGCTGATAGAGAAAGATGAAAAGAGAAGAAAGAAAAGGCATCCATATCAGCTATGCCTCCTACAACAGGAGTGTTTGCTGACATGTGCAATTATATCTAATACAGTAAGAATGTAACAGTGCATGCTCCAGGTAATTTAAAAACATAGTGTGAAGCAGTTTAACCATTGCACATCACCTAAAATAAAACCAGGATCACCTAGTATTTCAGGTCAGCACAGCAACATAATCAGAATCAGAAATATGTGTGCAACATGAAGCAGTAAGAAAAAAAGAAGTTATGTACTCACCATAATGTTCCATCTGCATTGTCAATTTTTTCATCTCTCCTCACATATGGGTTCAGGATCCGATCCGGCCATTACTAAGCTCATGGTAACCAAAAAAGCTCTTGGATACCTTCCCTTACCAAAATGCATCTTCCCTGTTACATCAGATCTTGTTTGCATAATCATTACTAGGAAAAACACAGAAAGAACTTACTTCTAAAAAATTTTTAAGGAGATCACTTTGAGATAGAAACACATCCTGAAGAAGACTTGCTTCCCATTCAACCAGGAAACAACATAGGCAGAGGGCTGGAGGGAGGGGGGGGGGGGGTGAGATGAAAATATCAACAATACAGCTGGAATGTTATGGTGAGTAGATGACTTCTTTATCTGATACTGTCAATTTTTTATCTCATCCTCACATATGGGACAGAGTCCCCAGCTTCCTATATCCTGGGCAGACTCATGGAAGGATGTTCCTCAGAACCATTGAGCCAAAGGAGGCTCTTTCCCAGGGAGACCAAATCCAACTTATAGTGAGAGATAAAGGTATGATGATTGGACCATGTGGCCACTGCACAAATATTGTCCATGAAGGCATTAGTCTGAAAAATGGCAGATGTGGCCATAGCCCTAATAGAATGAGCTCAAATAAGTTTGGTAGGATTCATACCTTTTGAGGTATAAATAAAAGAAATGCATTCAAAAAGCCATCTTGATAAAGTAATCTTGGAGACCAGTAGACCTTTCCTATGGCTTGCAAAGGCAATGAACAACTGATTTGCTTTCTGACACTCTTTAGTTCTATGCAAATAGAATTGTAATTGTCTATGCACAGCCAACAAATGCAGAACACATTCACTTTTGTTGCTGAAGATGAGAAAGGAAACAGGCAAATGTATGGCCTAATTGATATTGATTTGTCAGACAACTCTGGATAAAAAGGAGGAGTTGGTACACAGACAGACTCTGTCTTTATGGAAAATCAAGTATGAAGATTGAGAAGATAGAGTTTGAATATCTGATATCCATCCTGAAGATGTACTAGACACTAGAAAAATAGTTTTCCAAGAGAGAAACGTAATATCACAAATTGCTGCCGGTTCAGGGGGGGGGGGGGTTTGAACAATTAGACATAGTGCTAAATTAAGGTCCCATGGAGGAGAGGGATCCTTGTGAGGATGTCTTAATAAGGTCCCTTTCAAGAAATCTTTGCAAAGTTTGTGGGATAAGTTATCCTCTACAATATGAAAGTCTGAAATGGCTGCTAATTTTACTTTAATCATAAAGACAGATGCTCCTTAATTAAAAAGCTGGGCTAAGAATTCTAGGACAGAGTGAATAGGTGCTGTAAGGGGATCTATATTGTGCTGCTGAGCCCAAATTACAAAACTCTTCCATTTACTCCTATAAAGTTTTTGAGTGGATGATTTGTGAGATGACATCAAAATATGTCGGACTGGAGAGGAGATCATGGGTTAGCTGGCAATTAACAGAACTGAAGGAACCAAGCTGTCAGCTTGAGGTTGTGAAGACTGGGATGAGTCATTCCTTTCAGGTGTGACAACAGGTCTGGGATGGGTTCCAGGATCCAGGGTTCCTTCTGTAGAAGGGGCTAGAAAAAGGGAAACCACATTTGTCGAGGCCAATATGGAGCAATGAGGATTACTGTTCCCTTCAACCTGCTTGCTTTCTGAATTAATTTGGGGATCAAGGGAATTGGGAGAAAGGTGCACAATAGACCATGAGGCCAATCATGTATGAGAGCATTCTTTGGGGATTCCCCTGGTGGGGGGATCAGGGCAAAGTAGAGGCTGCATTTGTTGTTTAGGGGAGAAGCAAAAAGATCGCAGCAAGGCTGGCCCCCTCTGTGGAAAATGTCCTCTGCTACCTTCTGGTTGAGGGACCACTCGTATGGCATAAGAATAGATCTGCCCAACTTGTCCACTATCACACTGGACTTTCCCAGAATGTGTGTTGCTATGAGAAAGCAGTTGGATAAGATCACCCATTGCCAAACTCTAAGGGCTTCTCAACACAGAGGGCATGATCTGGTTCCCCCTTGTTTGTTTATGTACCAGACCACTGACATGTTGTCTGATTGAAACAACACTGTCCCCCGAGGAAGAGCAGTCTGGAATGCTTGCAACAACAGAAGCACTGCCCTTATCTACAGGGCACTGATGTGCAGATTTGCCTCATCTGCAGACCAGGTTCCTTGGACTGTCTTCCCCAGATAATGCTCCCCCACCCTATCTGGGAAGCACCAGTGGTCAAGTTGGCCTGTGGTTGAGTGGGAACAATGGGTCAACCTTGTGTCAACTGTTCTGCCTGAATCCACCATGACAGGGTCCTTTTGCATGTGTTTTTTTAATGAGAATTTGGTGAGACACTGACTGATGGATAATTGATCACTGGATAGCTAGAAGCCACTGTAGTAGTCTCATGTGGAACATGGCTAACGTGACTAACACTATTAGTGTCACCATTGATCCTAAGGCTTGTAGAACATGATGAGCAGCTAGGTTCCTGTTTTGAATAAGTCCGTTCATTTGACAGCTGATTGTCAACACTCTGGAGAGGGGGGGGTTGTGATCATCTGAGTAGTATCCAATACCACTCCAATGAACTCTAGTGCTTATGAAGGTTCCAAGTGTGATTTTTGGTGATGTATCATTATGCCTAGTTATGTCCAGATTTGAAGAGCAGAGTCTCTTGTGTTTATCAGTAGATGCCTGGTTGGGGCTGATATAAGCCAGTCATCTAAATAAGGAAACACCCAGAATCCTCATTGTCTCAGGTGAGTAGCAACCACTGCCATGCATTTGTTGAACACTCTGGTGATGGTAGTGAAACCAAAAGGCAGTGCTCTGAACTGATAATGACTGTCTCCCAACCGGAAGTGTAGGTGTTTTCTGGAGCATCTGTCCATTTTTATATGGTAGCATGCATCCTGAAGATCTATAGATCACATCCAGTAGCCATTTTCCAGGAAAGGAAGTATGGATTGAACCATGACCATTCAAAACTTGCTGCATCGAACCAACTTGTTTAATCTGCTGAGATCCAGAATTGGTCTCCGGTCCCCTGTTTTCTTTGGAACTAAAAAGAACCTTGAGTATGTTTCAAATCCTTTCTTGTCTCAGGGGACCACTCAGATGACCCTTTTTTCTAGCAGTTTTTGAAATTCAATAACTGCCTGCTCCCTTTGATTGGGTGGGATGTCTGGGATTCTTCTGTTTGTGGGGGGTTGAGAAAAGGGAATTTGATAACCCCTGGATATTATCCTCTGCACCCACAAATTAGAAGTTATGTTTTGCCAGTTTCTCCAGTGCAGGGATCGTCAACCCCTGATTGCCTCTAAAGGTGGACAGTTGGACCTCCTTTCAGGAGAGCTGGAAGGGTTTTCTGAAAAAAGGTTCTCAAGGCCCCTGGTTCTATGGGCCTCCTCTGCTGTGAGGGCAGCGTCTTCCATTATTATTCTCCCCTCTACCTCTGGGGGAAAAATCTCCATGTGTGGCCTGGTAAGAACCCTGAGACTTTCTGAACCACATTTTTCCATCTCCTCTCTGATCTTCTGGATAGGGTCTCTGAGAGGCAGAGAAACATATGCTCATGGCAAACAGAGTTTTATCTTCTTTCTCACACCTGGATAGCGTATCTTTGACTTTGGGGCCAAAAAGGGAAGAGCCATCAAATGGGGCATTGACAAAATAAAACTTAAAAGGATCCGCAAAATCACATAGGGGCATCCAGGCATGCCTCCTCATAAAAATCTGAAACCTGCCACCCTACTCATTCCATTGGCTGCATGTGCAATGAGCCTCATGAAAGAGTTAGTTGCGGAGTGTAAGGTTGTTAGCTGAGAAGCTACCTTTTCAAGTGCTCCTTCAGCTACTGCTCCTTCAAGAGTATCTGATAACTCTTTAATCAAATCCATTTGCAACCTTGTGAAATGAGAAAGATAGTCCATCAATCATAAGGCAAAAGTAGCTGAAGAGAAAACTCACTTCCCGCATCTGTTCATCATTCTGGAATCTTTATTAGGTGGATGGATAGTGGAACTCTCTTCTGAAAGCTCCTTTATGGTCGCTGCTACCAAACCATACCATCTACTGCAACTCCTTTTGTCCAGAAGGCCTTATAAAATGGGACAGTAATTATTTTGTTTGGTCTCCAGTGAATTGCCGCAATGGAATCTGGGGTCTCCCATGCCAGTCGAAAGATCAGACCTATGAGCTCACTAGTAGGCGGAGTCACCCAGGAGGAAGACGGGCATGAACCAAAGGCCACCAGGTACACTGACTCCTCAGGTGATGAATTACTGGACTGCCAGCCACCTCTCTGTGTCAGAATTTCCAGAATCTCCCTGAAGGAAACATCCTCAGGAGGTGACCATGAGGATCCTTCTCCCTCATCGAGCTCAGTGTCTTCAGTGGTGGTAGATTCCTCTGTGAAATCCAAATGCTTCCTCTTGCAAAGTATCTTCAGAGGGACCTCCTCAGTGGGGTACTCCGAGAGGTATCAGAAGAGAAAAGAGTACTGCGATGGGTATCCTGGTGCCTGTGGTCCCACTGTCCTGGTAAAATATTCTGGTCAAAAGAAGTGCTCTGGGAATCCTGATGGGATAGAGGATCTGAGGGGGCAGATGATCTTTTAGATGCAGTGGTAGCTATAGCCCTCTCCAAGGTCCCAAAGGCTGACTGTTCCTGAGTGGAGGATGACTCTGGCTCCAACAAGCCATATTTACGTATCGGTGCCTCCCCCAGCCCAGAAGACAGCTCGTCTGGGGTGGAAGCCGGAGCCAAGCTCACCTGCGCAGAAGTCCCGAGGTTCATCTACTGGTCTGACAGTATGGGATCGAGCACACTTGAGGACTGCAGGGTTCACTACGGCTCTGGGAGCTCTCCGGCTCCAAAAAGGTCAATGAGCTGATAGCAAAGGCCTGAGCCAAAAATAGAGACATCTTCGGATCTAACCTGAAAGGCATCAGGTGTATCAGATCAAAGGGCTCTGAAGCTTGCTCAAAAATTGGAAGAGGAGTAAGGAGGGGAGTTGTAGACTTGGATAGCCTTGGAACCTTGTGGGTCGAGGCCAAGGGGGACTTAGTAATGCCTTGTGCCCATAGGATCTTCTGTACCAAATGTTCCATATTATCCTCAGTAAAGCTCCTGGTGGAAAGAGAAGAGGATGTTGATGTGGATTTAAGCCTGGATAAGAAGGGAGATGGTACTCTAGAAGGGACTAGGTCTATGGTCAGGGAGTACCGGGTCCTTGGGAGTGCCATAATAGATCTGAAATGGCGGATCCGGTACCAATGGATCTGATCTAGTCTTACAAGACAGAGCTGGAGCCAAAGACACCGGATCCAGTTTAGCAGTGGTCAGTGCCGAAGGCTCTGATCGAGACATAGGTTCAGTAGATTTTGAAGTCTTAGCTTTTGGCTCCTACAAATCTGATGGAGCTGAGGAAGGTCTCTTCTTTCCCTTGTCACTGCTTTTCGAAGACAGGGAAGAAGTAGGGCTTGAATGACATGATTTCAATTTGGGAGTCAAAGACTTGAGTTGACCACCAAAAATGGCCTTTTCAAAAGCTGACGACAGCATACTCCTTAAAATGAGCTTATTTTTTTTCTTTTGACCAAAATGGTATGGTTAAAAGAATGACAGATGGCACAATCTTCCTGTAGGTGGAGAGGCCCTAAACAGTAGACACACAGGGAGTATGAGTTGCTAAAAGGTATTTTATGGCCACACTTTGTCTTGTTTCTCTGCTATGGGTCTCACAAAACAATATGGAGAACAAGTAAAACAATAACAACATGTTACTCCAACACCAGAAAGGAAAAGGATAAAGAAAAGATTTTTTTTTTAAACACAGAGGAGGGAAAAAGAGAAAACTACTAAGAATACTAGTTAAGACTACTTAAAAAGGTAATAAGGGAGAGGCACAACCTATGAAAAAATGGTTACTAGAAGAACAAAAAGGGAGAGAAGTGAAAGTAACCTAATAAAAAGGTGGTTCTGTAGAAAGACGTGTTTTAAAGACAAGGGGAGATAGAAAAGGATAAAATACCAGAACAAAAAGAGTTAGGCACGTAGAGAGAGCAAAAAGCTTATAAAAATAACCTGACAATCCAAGAGCTCAATAGAAGGACCACATCTTTGCAAAGTGGCAAACAAGATCTTAGGTAAGAGGGAGAGATGCATTGTGGGTAAAGGGAGGTACCCAAGAGCTTTTTTGGTTGCCACGAGCTTAGTAACAGCTGAGTCAGATCTGATGGATCAGATCCAGAACCCATATGCGAGGATTAGATGAAAAACTGACAATATCAGACCACAAAATTTCTACCTCAGTACACTCAACTTTCAAGTGGACATGTTCTACAGATGAACACACACTAACTGTAAAAGGGCAAACTTTTACAGCATAAGACCACACACTGCTTTATTCTACACAGGGCAGCGAATGAAATCTTGCAATCAGCTGCAGAAAAAAGAGAAAAATAATGTTTGTTTTCTTTGTGTTTTTTAACTTTCAGTCAGAAAACAAACACATTAAGTTGTTATGAGTTACGCTGCTGTTAATGAAATTACAAACTGTGACTGTGGGACTTAATTGATGAAATTATCAACATTAACTGGTAGGATCTGATGACTGACTCCTCTACTTATAGCATAAACTTCTATGGTTATACCCAGCTCGTCACCAATGCCAACCGTATGCAAAACAGCAATACCCTAGGTGCAACTCTTGACTGGATACAGGTTTCTAATCCAGACAAATACTCTACTCCCCACACTGTACCCAATACTCTTAGTGACCACCTACCCATATTCACATATAGAGCCACACCACAAATTACAAGAACCCACACATACAGAACTACCAAAAATATTAGAAACTTCAACCAGCAAAACTTTAATGAAATCCTAAAACACACTAACTGGACCCCCCCAAAACACTACCACTAGAAGATACCCTTGAATACTTCAACAATATATTTCTAAATACCCTAGCCCCCTTCCACACCAAAAGAATAAAAACCAGCCATACTCCCTGGCTAACACAAAACACCAAACAACTTCTACAAGACAGAGATAAAGCATGGAAGGAATGGCACAATAACAAATCTGATGCTTACCTAATCAAATATAAACAGCTACGAAATATAGCAAAAAAACAAAAAAGTGAACTTAGATTAAAAAATCACAGCATAAGCAAACTGTTAACAAATCTCAACTCTACAACTACTTCAAGCCCCTTCTCTTATCCCCCTCCACACTTATCTCAAGACTCCTGCACAAAGAAAAACCCCTTCACCTTCGCAACAAGCCAGTACTATATCTTTCTACCCCCTTTTCTCTTAAACCTGTCCCTTCCTCCCTCATTTATAAGCTACTTCAAAAACTAAAACCATGCTCCATCTCCTCTGACAACCTCTCCCCTGAATACTTAAAACTTACTGCAGAAACCATAGCATAGCATGTCAGTATCCTTATAAATCGTTGCATAGCAGAATCCACTGTCCATAGCCGCCGGAAAAAATCTATCATCACCCCTTTACATAAAAGGGGAAACTCCACTGAACTATCTAATTATTGACCAATCTTCATCCTCTCTCCACTTTCCAAACTCCTGTAAAAATGTATACATAAGCAACTGTTGCATCACCTCATCAAAAACAAACTAATTACCCCTACCCAACATGGCTTTCGCCTATCACACAGCAGCACCACTGCCCTAATCTCCTTCATGGACTCTGTGTCTAAATTGATTGACTATGGTAACATTAATTCTGCCTTACTACTAGACTTATCAAAGGCATTTGACACAGTGTCCCACAACAAACTTCTTCATCAGCTATCCATTGTAGGCTGCAACCCACCATTCCTCCAATGGTTTGCAAGCTATCTATCCAATTGCCAGCAATGCATCAAATGGCAAAATGAATTATCACAATATCAAACCAACTTAACTGGGGTACCACAAGGGTCCACACTTGGATCTTTACTCTTCAATGTTTACACTAACAACCATCACACCTTATCTCCCCTCAGCTCCATTATCCAATACGCAGATGATACTACCATAATTTCCTCCTCTAATAATATACAACATCTCCAGCAACTCACCCAAGCCACCTTCACCTCTATAAAGACATGGCTGAGAGAAGACCAGCTACTTCTAAACCCTAAAAAACAAACCTCCTGCTCTTCTTAACAAAACTAATCTCATTCGATTTTAAAATATTCTCACAGGATAACACAAAAATTGAAACAGTACCCACAGCTAAACTATTAAGCATAACCATAGACAACAAGCTAACTTTTGAATACCACATCTACAATAGCACTAAAAAAACATACATCAAACTAGGAACACTATAGACAAAAAATGCTCTTGGATAGCTCCACCAGAAAAACTCTCACCAATACTTATTTGCTTCCCTCTCTCTTATATGCAGCCCACCTATACACCAATTTACAATCTGCTCTTAAAAACAATCTCCAATCCTGTTACCATAAAATTCCCAAATTTGCCACAGGTTACTCTTACCATTCCCACCACTGCCTAGCTCTATATATATATATATATATATATATATATATATATATATATATATATATATATATATATATATATATATATATATATATACACCTGATAGCTGCCCAGCCCTCAAATCTGTCCTAAAACCCTACATACCTACAAGAGCCATCTGCTCTGAAAACAAACAACTCCTGTCTACATTCCTAACAAAAGAGCTGGACAGTGCCTATACTCTCATGCCACTGCCAAGCTCTGGAACTCTCTGCCAACAGAAATTACTACCCTTGAGAGCTTTAACAACTTCAAACACACCATAAAAAACATGTTCTATGTAATCAGACTAGCCTCTGTTCTTTCCCTAACAGGTGACCTCCATTCACTCTGTTTTCCTTTCTATCCCTAAAACATGAATTTCACCCACTAATCACTAACATATTGGACTAAGAGACCTTACATACTCTTACACCCTTTCTTTCCCTTCCTACTCTACTATTCTTCTAAGCGTCTACTTGCTTCTAATATTCTGACAGATTTCTACACCCTTACTTTCCTATCCTACTCTACTATTCTTCTAAGCATCTTCTTGCTTCTAATTTTCTGACCCTCTCTCTTTACCTTAATCCTATGCGTGTATATACTATATATACATACATATATATTTATATATATATAAATTTTGCAGTCTACCACTTTAATTTAGTATCGCCTATCTAGTACATGTTTATTACTGCATCTACCTCTCTGCACATATTTTGTATGCATTATTGTATCTACCTCTCGGTATTTATTTTAGTATTCATTACTTGCTAATGTGTGCTGTAATATTCACTGGTAGCTTGTTCATGTAAATTGTCTTAACCTTGTGTATCTTTTGTAGCTTTTCTCCCTGGGCTTCCACTGAAAATGGGTTCCTGACCCAGTCAGACTTTCCCGGTAAACAAATGCTAAATAAAATAAATAAATAAATCACCATAACTGCAAGAATAAAAAGGAGAGTGCTGTGTTCACCTTAGTGGATGCAAATGGAGCTGGATTAAGGGATGAAGCAAGTATTTAAATGATACATTAGGTGGGACGTATGGATGACATAGATAAAGTGGAATGAGAATACTGCCTCAGTCATTTGGTCTGAATTTTTAACTGTGGGATTGTCCCTTAACTTACACACTTCAGTTATGATAGAATGTTAGTTCTGTATAGTTGCAAAATTTTAGAAAGTTTATATGCAGTTTTTGTAAAGTTATGTGATACACAGTTCTTATACATGTCTATTAAAGCGTTGGGTTTACTTTAGGTTTTATTAGTTCACAAGGATTGCAATGCAGTTTGGCTACATGAAATTGCTTCTTAAATGTTTAAAACTGAATTTACTGGGGGAACAACTCAAATCAAACTGAGTAAAAAAAAAAAATACAGATTACAGATCGAGGCTTAGAGATGCTTCCACTATGAGAGAATGAATCACAAACCCTCGAGTCTCCGCCCCTCGAAATACAACTCAATGAAAATAAACTCCCAAAACCATTTTCAGTGTTTGTACAGGGGAGCAAGCCTCCTTGCACTTCCCTAACAAATATAACCAACTTCACATTATTTTAAAGAACTTATTTATTATTCCAAAGCATTTACAAGGACTAAAACTTGGTAAAAATATCCTGATGTCTTGTTTCAGTAGTTTGCTTTGGAATGCATGGCCTGTTTGGGAGAAGGCTCTTTCACCAATGACTGTTTTAAATTGTTGATTGTTGAGTGACATTATGTTCCACTGGGAATTTCTTAGGTATTACGGCTGTTTGCTGATTGGGAGTTTTCATAAGTGGGCAGAAGCCATTATTTAAAATTTTATATTGTGAGGTACATAGAAGATAAGCAGACCTTTTAGTAATGGGTAACCAATTTAATTCATTTAGAAGGTTGAGGTGGTGTCTATGGGCATCAGAAAGAAGGGCAAATCTGGCAATTTTATTCTCAATTACTGGTAGTCTTTGAGTGTTATTAACAGAGTATAAAAAGAGTATGAATAATGATTCTTGTGCCCCATATTTTTTGATATTTTATTCTTGTATGATGTACATGAATATTACTTTTATATTTGCAAAGTTGGAGATTTACTATCTGAGAATACACTAAAATAGTTTTCAAAAATAGACATTACCTAGGCAAATAATAATAATTTAAACAAAGTACTGTACATCTTCTACACAGAATGCATACTATAAAAGGTGGACTCAGTACTTCTTTGTTGTTTCCCCTGAATAACGTTTTGTAGAAGCCGCACAATGTAAACAGCAGCTGCAAGTTTTCAGTGATCTGTGGTCATGGTACTACTGAAGTAAATGCAGTGAAGCTTAATGAAGCCTACAGTAGCTCTTATCTAAAGCATAATCCTTAAATGCTTTGCATTTTAAGCACTCTATAAATAAAAGAAATAGCTATGTTAACTAAAAGACATTTTTGATAACTATTCACAGTGAATGAATGAGTGATGTGGACTATGGGCATGTAGGAATTAATGAGGGGTATGTGTCTGTGTGTGTTTTATTTTATAAACAGAAGAGTAATCACTGATTTGTGTCTGTGTGTGTTTTATTTTATAAACAGGAGAGTACATCACTGATTCTGAATGGCTATGTGCACTTGGATATGTGGAAGAGTGTGTGCTAATGTTATGAATGAATGTTGTGAATGAATGCATACTAGTTTGACAGGTTCAATAAATGCAAGCATGCATGAAAGAGGTGGAAAATGCAAATATTACAAGCTGTCTGCTAATAAATGCTACTCTTATTTACCGTAAGTTGTAGGAATGTAGAAGCACAAAGTGCTTATATGCATCAGTCCTCATGAGATTTATGGCAAATAAACACCTAATTCATCATTAAGGAAAGGAATATGCCTTCCCTTCAGTTATGAAAAAGATGGCAGTCCTAAACTGAAATATTATAGATAAAAAATTGGAGCAGAATTGATACTCATGATATTCTGAAATGCAACTTATATTACTCAGATAGGGTGAGCTATTCATAGACAAATACTAGGCTGCCAGTTTACAGACTATTACAAGTCTAGCCAATAACCAGAAGTTGGAATCAAATCCTGTACCTTGTATCTGTGAGGTAAAGACCTTAACCATTATGCCGTCCCCAACCCAACCCCCACTGCCATCCTTGTTCTTCTTCAGTTTAATGCAATCCACAGTCATGGATAAAATGCATGGCCCTGGATCACACTAAAATACAATTAGCATGACTAAGATTCGCTCAAATGAGCAATTTGGACAGCTGCTCATATGAGTCCCTACCAGCCTGTGCATGTAAGTGGTGCAGGTACCTACAACTTATCACATAAATACATTCCCCCACTCCCAGATATACTCAAGCAAAGAGTCATTTGAACACTCAGATGATGTTTCCCAAACACACACAAATCTAGTACCAGAACACTCTATATTTATGATGTCCCCATCTATATTAGCCACAGATTACTTCAGACAGTGGACATCAAACACAGAAATATATACTCTAAACTCAGGGGCACATAATCACACTAACCACTCAGTGTCCCAGCAACCTGAGATTCACCTACTGGAATTCATGCAGTTAGACTGATGGTTTACTATCACAGTTATAAAGCCCACAATCTTGAAACCTATAATCTGAAGACTATAATATAAAAAGACCAAAATACCAAAGTCCACAATGTCCATAAATCTTGAATACTGAATGTCCCTACCACTGTGAACCCAGGAACAAGTGTTAACATGGGTCCTGAAGGGGTGTGGATCCAGGAATGAGTGCTAGCATGGGTCCTGCAGGTGGGGCTAGTCCAGGAGTTCAATACTATTGTCTTCTGCATGTTGGTGTTTCAATATTATGGTCTCAGGACTACAGGGTTCAAGACTATGGGCTTCAAGATTGTGATAATAAATCTAGACTGATACACGCAATCATGTACAGTGTGCTCTGCATGGATCTGGTATGGTACAGATGTTTGTGAATCACTGTAATATAAGCAGTGTAACTAAATGGACAGGTAACCAATTAGTGCAGACCATGCTCACAGCCTACAGCACTTACATGCAGCTCTATAAAGCCTCTCTGCTCAACATAGCACAGCTGCTCTACTGAGCAGCAAGGTGCAGATGAATCAAGACTTCCTTACCCAGTATGCAAAGCCATTTGCACAGCTTTGCAGTCTGTATATGTATTCTACCCCTGATACACAGATTACATTACTACACTGGTCAGTAACTACAGCAGCTCATTTAGTAAAGCAAAAAAGTCTCTGTATCCTAAAATTTAAGCACCAAACTTAAAATCACCACTTCTTTGTTAACAACTTTATTAAATTATCGCTTAAGACGCAGGCAAACATACATTAATATAAAAGAAAACAAACCATATTAACATGTTTTCAGTTACATATATTATACATCACGTATGTTCTATCATGAGTCCATCATCATTACACAAATTATTCAATTCCTACCTTCCCTTAAACCTCACTCCTCCTGAACATAATTCTGCTATATTGTTCCCAAAATTTCCATTTATTTCTATGTAATATGCTCCTTCTCTTTTCAAAAGATCCCATTCCAGTTATTTTATCTCTGTTACAATACTCAGTACTATAAATGTAGTTGGTTTAGATTTGATTTCCATTTTCTAGTTACTACTTTTTTGACAGCCATCAGAACTAAACTTAACAAGGCCTTACTATGCCAAGGCATTTCAGATCCTGTGTCCCAGCTCAAAAGAATGATTTTCGTAGTTACCCCCATTTGCTCACCCAATATTTCCAACAAAGTACTCTGCAGAGGAGTTTTAAAGTCTGCCAACTCATTCCACTCCCAGAGCATATGTTCATAGGTTCATAGGTTAGTACTAAGCTAACTGCCCTTGCAAGCCATTTTAATCCTAGCCAATTATCCCTTGTGAGACTCAAATCCTGCACCTTGTGTTTGTAAGGCAAACACCTTAACCATTAGGCCACCCTGTTCCCAATAACCTCTTTCTTCCTCATGACACATCCAACATTTGCCATCTATCTTCAGAAAAATTATTTGGGTTCTGCTTAGGGTATAACAATACCTATGTAAATACTTCCAAGCAAAAATCCTAAATCTTCTAGGCTTTGTTCTATTTGGGAGCCATACATATGTCCTTCCATTGTTCCCCTGTAAACTGCTTATCCAATCTCTCTTCCTAATCTTATCTAGCCTCCTCTGATTGATTTTTTACAGTTATTGTGTAATATTTTAGATGCCCTCCTATTTATCCTTTTTTTAACAGCAGCTTCTGCTCTAGATTCAACTAAACACTTCAACAGGACTATCATCTGTTCCTGGAGACTTTCCTGCAGATTGATTATACATCTCCATTTTTGTCTCAGCTTCTCCAATCTTAACTAATTGTTGAGTGTCATCTACCTCTAACCTTGGCATACTTATGGCTTCTGCAAATACTTCCATTTATGCTCTTTCTTGACTTCCATATTTATTTGCTTTATTCAGATTTTCACAAATTTCTGAAATAACTCTAGTACTACAAGATCTCTGGCTTTTTTCATTGTATAAGCTCCCTAAGTGTGGCAACAGATATTTCTCCTTTCTGTTGCCTAAGTCATTGTGCTAAACATTTGTGTTCTCTGAACTTATTATAAAAAATGTTAACAATCTTTCTAAACTCATACATATTATCCAGATACTCCCTTATTTTCGCTTTCTTGTTCTTTGAGAGTTCCCTTATTCTGCAATACTTTAACCTTTGTTAGTCCCTCTAAATAATTCCTATTATTTCTTAGCCATATTTTACTTGCATTTCCACCCTATTTTTAAACTCCATTTTTATTATATCCCACTCACTAGCTATAACTTCTAAAGAAATGTATATCTCCCCTAACTACTCTCAAATAATTTCCACTATCCATTCTTTTAAATTCCTCTCTTGTTAACAGGTAAGTGAATAAGGTCCAGTGTGTCATTTTTGCTTCATTAACCTGCATTTTTATCTTAGTCTTATTGGTGCAGGATCTGAAATAGTTATATATAAGTTTTTAATTAAATGCACACATTCCTGTAATTTATATCTAGTCTAGTCCAGTTATTCTACCTTGGGGAATAATATGCAAATTCTCTCTGTGTCCCTGTTACTGGATTCATGTCTTCCATACCAAATATTTTCAGAAATTTCTTCAGAAATCTACCCTCTTTTGTTATATTTTCCCTTCTAGGTCCCCCAGATACATCTATACTATTGCGAATCATGCTCCAATCCCCAACTATACTTAAAATCTCTGCTGAAAGCTGATTATTATTCCTGAAATGATCTTAAGCTCCATAATAGGTAGAATATAAATACATGCCAGTGTAATCCTCCCTTGCTAATAGCCCCTTATTACCACAAATCTACCATTATTATCTTTTTTCCTCATCTATTACAACTGGAGCTCTTCTAGCAATTAGTAAAAATATAACCCTTACCCTTTGTCCCTGATGTTCTGCTGAGTATCCATCCTGAAATATTTTTCTTTATCAAATTCATATGTTCATTTCTTTCCAGATGTGTCTCCTGTAGCACTGCGATTTGCACTCTACATTTCTTAATATAATTCAATAATCTCACATTTTTGTTTATACCTGTAAGACCATTTATGTTCCAAAATAATAATATGGATAGTGTAGCCATTATGATCATAAGTTATTTCCTCCCACTTATTGTACATGACAGCCTTTTTGAATGTGCATTTATAACTTTTGTGTTACATGCACACACTAGTATTTGACAGGGTGATCTTTTATACAGTTGTTTCTTGTCACGTCTATTTGAGCCTATGTCACTAAATACATTTTCAGAATACCTCCATAACCTATTAACTTAGAACAAGCACACATGTACATCTTCAAAAAAGGAAGTGTAACCCTCCTGATGGGAACAAATGCCATAAATCAACAGCTGCACCCATAGGTACTACTTAAACCTAAAATTAAGATTACCCATGCTAAATAAAATCACAACTTCTTGGGAAAAAATTACCTTGATGTTTGCAGTGGCCTTGGTGTAAACTGGCTGTTTCAAAAACACCAAATACCTCTTTTGACAGAAAATGCTTGATGAAGAAGAGTTCGCTGAACATTGCTGCGATCAGTCCTATGTTTGCCTACAGTTTTAAAAGAGAATACAAGGAAAGTACATTTCTCTAAATGAGTCACCTACTGACCTTAGCCAGCCATGCTCCTCTCTCCTTCTGTAACACACTGTGCTTGAGCTCCAAAGGCAAATCATTCATCAGAAATGGGCTCCCAGGATATGCCTGTCCCCTGCATGAAGAAAACATATGAAGCAATACCATGTTGTTTATACAGACATAACAAAATTATTTAAAAAATAATTCTAGCTGAGCACAATGTAATTTAATGATCGACCATATTTCAGTTTGTCACCTTCAATTTGAAATGATGTGCATATCATAATCCAAAATTACAAAACTGGGAAAGTGAAACAGTAACTCAAAAATCTGCAATGTTCAGCAATTCATCTATAGTTATAAAATGGACAATTACTTACCCAGAGTAATATTGTTCCCATGCAGCACGATCCACGTGTTTCTTATACTTACCAGTAGATATGTTAAAGATTCTAGTTTTGGAGGACCACAAAAATTTAAGCAGTACAGAAAATGGTGCAATGCATTTTATGCAAATATTTTATGCAAATGTAAAATGGTAACTACAGTGTTTTTATATTTATCTATTTATTCATGTATTTAGTAAGATCTTTCATGGCTACATCCCATGATAGAGGCAGAGCTAACACTGATAATATGCAGGATTTAACATTGATTATGTCAGCAGAAAATTAAAGTTATGTATCTAGTATAGTATTACATCTGGATGAGCAAGCAGGTTCATCTTCATCAAACATAGGTCAACTACCATCAAGTGCTAGGCAGTTTGCACCACACTAAGCCAGGACAAAAAATATCAAGATAGATATTTACCAAGCAAGTGGTCCATGAGACCAGTCAAAAGTCTAGCCCAATTTCCCAATTGCCCCACATCACCATCTGGATAAGTGACTTGTTCAGCAGGCAAATGGAGGCCAATGGATTCAAACTCTAGGCTACAGGAAGCAGCTTGATAACAAATTATAGCCTTAATAATGTGTGCTAACTGCCTTACCAGAATAATAACAATAAATAACTCTACTTCATGTCAGTAAGATGGCAAGGGAAAGAAGGGTGGGTACATTGATGAGAACGGAACTGCTTATCCAGATTTAATGCACTAGGGGGTATATAAGTTTTGTATTCAGTATGAGGATGTCCATTCTCAGCAGCATTAGGAGAAGTCAAAAGTTTGTCCTCCTGGGTGGTCATCTTCATGAGAACCTACCTATGATAATGGTAGAACTGAAGGAAGACACAAATTTAGAAATCACATCCACCTTGTAGTGCCTTTCAGCACTTGTGTAAGTATTCAGTGAAGCCCAATAAAGTTGCTGCAAAAATATATAAGAATGTATTTTTGAAAAATGTCTGACAAGTAACCACTACCATTATGTACAGAAAGTAAAGACTTACTGTGTTTTTATTTTGAAAAATAATTGAATGTAATCAGTTAACATATGAAAAAGTAACCAGATGCTTTTGTACCCAGTTTCTTCTGAGAAAAAAAGCATAAACAATTGCCAGTCCTTTATTAACAATTTAGTCTTGTCCCACATTAAATCTAAGATGTTTATGGACATCTTTACAATGCAGTAAAATATTCAGCTATGTTAGAATAACAGAAAAAGAACACATGCAAGTTGATGGACTGAGTGAAGTTTCTTTTAATGGCTATCATTAACAATTTAGTCTTGTGATCATGTGGGTTTCCTCCGGGTGTGCCGGTTTCCTCCCACATCCCAAAGATATGCTGTAGGTGGACTGGATACTCTAAATTGACCCTAGCTGTGAGTGTGTGCATGTGTGTGCCTTATGTGGAAGGTTGGGTTGGAAGGTAGGAAACTAGTAGCTCCCCTTGGGAATCTTACTTTTGCATTAGAGAAACTAACACTTGATCCATGTGAACCAGCTAATCTGGCTGACTTGAGGTTATTAACATGGAAAACACTTTTATTAATTTCTGTGACCTCTGCAAGAAGGGTATTTGAGTTGCAAGGTCTTATGGTGTATTAACCCAACCTCATTTTTCACAAGGACAGGGTTTCTTTGGGAACACATTTTGATTTTATGCCTAAAGTGGTATCTGAGTGTTCTTTAAGTCAAACTATCCATCTCCCCATTTTCTTTCCTGAGCATAAAAATGAGGGAGAAAGGATACTCCATATCTTGGATATCCACAGACAACCCAGGTACTATTCTGACAGAACTAAACATTTCAGATCATCAGATCAATCAGAGTGTTCTTTAAGTCAAACTATCCATCTCCCTGTTTTCCTTCCTGAACATAAAAATGGAAAGGACAGTCCATACCTTGGATGTCCACAGACAACCCAGGTAGTATCTTGACAGAACTAAATCTTCCAGAACATCGGATCAATTGTTAATTTCTTGTGAAGGTAAGTAGAAGGGACAACCGGTGTCAAAAATAAGAAGTTATGTATTCACCATAATGTTCCATCTGTGTTGTACATTTTCATTCTTCCTCAATGAATGGACATTGATCCAAGCCTCAAATCTGACTCTGCCACTTTCTAAACATTCAAGAATCTGACTATCGAACTCCTCCCTTACCCATAATGCCCTTAACCTCTACAATACCTTGAATTGAGCTTGCTGCTGTTATGTGAATTATAATCATAAAAGAAAATAACGATGCTATGACAGAAAAGTGATAGCTGAAAAATCAGGAGCTCAGACAGGAAAAAGAAGTTATGTCCTTACCATAACGTTCCATGTGGAGTGTTCATCTCGCCTTGGTTATTACACATGGGTTCGGAGCCGATCCTCGGCTCCGTGCCGGCCGACTGCAAGCTCTGCATCGAGAAGAAGCTCGAGGACATCTAATACCCACAATCCCCCTCTGCCTTTACCTCAGATCTAGTTTGCAAGCAAACCAGACAAAAAGCACGCACACATGCCAAACTATATACATAAGTACATATATACAAACATACCAAGGGTATGATAGTAACACTAATACTGCAACAGCAGAAGGAGAATACTCCAGACCAGGCACCAAATCGAACGTTCTTCCTAAGGGTGGGAAGGGTGGGAGTGTAATAACCAAGGCGAGATGAACACTCCACATGGAACGTTATGGTAAGGACATAACTTCTTTATGTGAGAGTGTTCAATCTCGCCTTTGTTCTTACACATGGGTAGCGCCCCTAGCTCCATGATCCTGAGGAACTCAAGGGAGAACGTTCTTGAGCACAGTGGAACCAAAGGTTGCCCTATCCCTAGAAACCCTGTCCACTTTGTAATGAGAGATAAATGTATGTGGTTTAGCCCAAGTAGCAGCTGCACAAATAGTGTCTAAAGGTAAGCGAGCTGCGTGAGCCAAAGATGTAGACACTGATCTGGTAGAATGTCCTCTGGGTTTTGCTGATAATGTTTGGTCAGAGGTTTCATAAACATATGTGATACAGTCAGTTAGCCACTTAGAAAGAGTTCGTTTCATAACTGCAAGACCCTTTCTGCTGTCAGCAAAAGCTACAAATAGTTGATCAGATTTCCTGTGATCTTTTGTTCTATCCAAATAAAATCGGAGTTGTCTATGGACGTCCAGTTTGTGCAACATATACTCCAATTTATTAGAGTGGTTCTTAAAGAAAGTGGGTAATTCAATGGACTGATTAATATTACTAGAAGAACAAACTTTGGGAAGAAAGGATGGATTAGTGCGTAGGGATACTCTGTCAGAATGAAATATTAAATAAGGATGTTTGACCGAAAGGGCCTGAAGCTCAGACACTCGTCTAGCAGATGTAATGGCCACTAGAAATAATGTTTTCCATGACAAAAACTTCAATGTGCAACTTGAAGCTGGTTCAAAGGGTGGCAACATCAATTTAGAGAGTAACAGGTTTAAATTCCACGGTGATGTCGGACTTCTGACTGGTGGTCTGATATGAAAAGAACCTTTTAAAAAGGCTTTACAAAGTCTGTGAGCCATAATAGGCGCACCACATTCTTCTACATGATAGTTAGAAATGGCAGCTAACTGTACTAGCCGGGGAAGCTCCTTCATGAAATAATTCAGTCAAGAACTCTAAAACCTTGTTTAACGGAGCTGTAACAGGGTCCAAATGATGTGACTCCGCCCAGAAGACAAAACGTTTCCACTTACTGGTGTAAGTCTTTGTAGTGGAAACTTTATGAGAAGCTACCAAAATATCTTGAACCGCCGATGTAAGGGGAACTGACCTGGCTAAAAAGGGAAGCGGAGCAGCCAAGCTGCTAGGTGGAGAGATTCTAGAGATGGGTGAGGAACTCCTGACGAGTGAGTCAGTAGATCTGGCTCTGGGTCCAGCATCCAAGGTCCCCGAATGCGGTGATGCAATAGAAAGGGGAACCAAATTTGACGAGGCCAGAACGGGGCAATGAGAATAATAGTCCTCTGAAGGTTGATGGCTTTCTGTAGAAACTTTGCAATCAGGGGAAATGGAGGAAAAGCATATAGGAGACCCGGGGCCAATCGTGCACCAGCGTCCCTGGGGACTTCCCTGGAGGGTAATAGGGCAAAGTAGCTCCTGCATTTGGCGTTCATTGGAGACGCAAACAGATCGCAGGTAGGCTGGCCCCATTTGCGAAAAATCCTTCTCGCAACTGACTGATTGAGGGACCACTCGTGAGGCAATAGTATTGCCCTGCTCAGCCTGTCGGCTATGACGTTGGATGACCCCGGGATGTGCGTTGCGATCAGAAAGCGACCGTGGACTCTGCCCATTGCCAAATTCTCATGGCCTCTCTGCATAGTTGGTAAGACCTGGTTCCCCTTGCTTGTTTATGTACCAGACTACGGACATGTTGTCTGTCTGAACTGCAATGGTCCCTGGAGGAAGAAGGGGAGCAAAGTGTTGCAACGCCAAAACACTGCCCTCAACTCCAGAACATTGATGTGCAGATTGTACTCCAGATTGGTCCATTCGCCTTGGACTGTCTGTCCCTGAAAGATGCCCCCCCACCCTATCAGGGAAGCGTCCGTGGTTATCGTCGCTGACGGTGCGGGTAGCACAAATGGTCTTCCGCTGGATAGGTTGCAAGTCTGTAACCACCACATTAGGTGTGATTTGCATGTTTTCGTTATCAATATTTCGTGAGTCAATGGAAGTTGTTGGAATGACCATTGTGCAAACAGAAGCCATTGTAGCACTCTCATGTGCAGTCTTCCCAATGGTATCGCAATGAGGGAAGCTGCCATGAGACCCAAAACTTTCAGAACAATTTTTGCTGGGGACTTTTTGGATGACAGTAGAAGGGAAATGTTGAATTGAAGTGCTACTATTCTTTCTGTAGGAAGTTTTAGAACTAACTGACGCGTATCTAATTCCGCTCCTATGAATAAGATATGCTGTGATGGCTGTAGCAACGATTTTTCGAAATTTACTGAGATGCCAAGGTGTGTACAAAGTTGTAGGGTGTAATCCCTGGCTTGTATCAGTTGACGCCTGGTGGTGGCAGACAGGAGCCAGTCGTCCAGATACGGAAACACCTGGAATCCTAGGCGCCTCAGGTGAGACGCTACCACTGCCATGCATTTGGTGAAGACCCTGGGGGGCTGTAGTCAGACCAAAGGGCAGGGCTCGAAACTGATAGTGACTGGCTCCCAGCTGGAAGCGCAAATGATCCCTGGACGCCCTGGCCATTTTGATGTGGTAGTATGCGTCCTTCAGATCTATCGAGCACATCCAGTCGTCCTTCCGTAAGAATGGAAGGATCGATTGAAGCGTGACCATTCGGAACTTTTCCTTCTTGACAAAGGTGTTGAGATGGCTTAGGTCCAGAATCGGCCTCCAGTCCCCTGTTTTCTTTGGAACTAAAAAGAACCTTGAGTAAGTTCCGAATCCTATTTGGTCCGCTGGGACTGGTTGGATGACTCTTTCTAGCAGCTTTGAAATTTCTGTAGCTGCTGGGTCTCGCAGATGGGGTGGTACATCTGGGAGTTTTCTCTTTGGAATGGGTGTGGATAGAAATGGGATTTTGTAACCTCTGGTAACAATGCTTTTTACCCAATTGTCTGAAGAAAGATTTTGCCAGGCCTGAGGGTATAAAGCTAAGCGACCCCCGACTGCCTCCAGAGCAGGACAGTCGGGCCTCCTCTCAGGAGTGCTGAAAAGGTTTGCCAGGGTGATTATCCCTATCACCTTGGTTTTGCGGACCCCCTCTGCCGCCAGGGCGGCGTCTTCCACCTCTGCCCCCCCCCTCTGCCTCTAGAGGGGGCATCACCCTGTGTGTTTGGGAAAGATCCTTGGGGTTTTCGAAACCACATTTTCCCACCACATTGCCCTTTGGGGTACGGTCTGGAAGGGGTGGAAAAACGGACTCCGACAGCAGACAGAGTCTTTCCCTCCTGTTCACACCGGGTAAGGGTCTCCTTTACTTTAGGGCCAAAAAGTGTGGCTCCGTCAAATGGGGCGTTAGTAAAGGAAGACTTGAAGGCTTCCGCAAACGAACATAAGTGCATCCAGGATTGCCTACGAAGAGCAATCGCTGAAGCCGCTGCCCTACTCGATCTTTCGGCTGCATAGGATATCAGCCTCATGGACGAGTTTACAATGGACGTAAGGGTGTTGAGATGCGCTGTAACTTTCTCTGAGACAGCGGCATCTGTAGTACCCTGGAGGGTCTCCCAACTCTTTGACTAGATCCCTCTGTAAACATGTAAAATGAGTCAAATCGTTCAGGGAACGCATAGAGAAAGCCGCTGAACTGAAAATGCGCTTCCCGTATCTGTCCATGGTCCTAGAGTCTTTGTTAGGTGGATGGACAGATGAGGAAGACTCCGACATCTCCTTTTTCATGGCCGCTGCCACCACCATGGCGTCTACTGGAACTCCTTTGGTGAGGTAAGCTTTGTCCTGTGGTGCCGTAATGTACTTATTTGGCTTCCTAGGGACTGGTTCCACCGTGTCAGGAGTCTCCCACGCCCTTCGAGCAATTAATTCCATTAACTCAAAGGGCGGAGTGACCCAGGAGGAGGAAGGACGGGCACCAAATGCCTTCAGCAAAACTGACTCATCCTCAGAAGGGGGGAGGGCTTGCCAGTCACCTCTCTGTTTTAAGATCTCCAAGATGTCAGAAAAAGAGACATCCTCTGAAGGTGACTTAGGGGACCCTTCTGACTCATCTAAGTCAGTATCAGATGTCAAGGATTCTTGTGGAGAATCCAAGTGTCTCCTCTTACACAGTCTTTTCCTAGGGACTTCTTCGTGGGGAGCATCCGAAGAAGCCTCCGAGGAAGAGGGGGCACCCTCCAGGGGTGGCTGAGACACTGGTGCCCGACGCTTGGACGTGGCCGTGGGTGCAGAGGAGGATAACGGTCCTTTGTGGGGAGGAGAAACTGTACCTGCTGATGTGGTTGTCTGGGTAGACAACACCTTCCTCATGAGGTCGAAGGCCCCCGGATCCCGAGTCGAGGTATCTCCCGGTTCCGAAGAAATGGGAAGAATCCCCGAAACAGGAGCCGAAGGCACCGACCCCGAGGACGGAACCGAGTCGATCCGTGCTGAGGCCCCGAGAGGGAGCGTCGGAACCGAAACATCGGTCCGACTCTCGGTCCCGGAACCAAGGACGGATCTTTGGCCCCGAGACTCCAGTACCGGATTGGATGGAGTCGAGGTGAACGGTGCCGACCGAGAAAAAGACGGTCCTGGCACCGAGGGCTCCACAATCATCAGGTCAGCTTCTTCCGGCTCCGAAGACTGGACAGGTCTCGGAGGAGGAACAGATGGAGATAGTGGCAGGCCTTCAAGTCTCGACATCAACTGAGAGGAGACCGAGATAAGCTTGGATAGGGCCGTATGCTCCATCAGTTTCTGCACCACACGGTCCACATCGGTGTCGGAAAGGGGCCTAGAAGAACGAGTCGAAGGGATCGAAGATGGAGCCGACCTCAGCAGAGTCGGTGGAGGGAGCTCCGTCACCGGTTCCAAGACTCGAGGCTCGGAAACTGCCAACAGTTGAACACTCGGCCCCAAAGTCTGTGGAACCGGTGATCTAACTAGACCCGAAGAGCTCGGAGCCGATGACTTTGGCTCCGACGCCTCGACCCTTCAAGACTTGGATGCCTGGTCTGAAGCATCCAGAGCCTCCTGGAAAGAGGGTTTCAACAATCCTCTATCCATCAGTTTCCTGCGCCTATCTGTCATGACCCTCCCACTAAAAGAGTGACAAATAGAGCAGTCCTCTTGTAAGTGGAGAGGGCCAAGACAGTAGACACAGGAACTGTGGTTGTCTGTGACCGACATCTTTTGGCCACACTGACAACGTTTGAAGCCAGATTTTATTTTCTCAGACATAATGAAGAGAAAGAGACAGTCCAGTAAGTCAATCCAGTAACAATGTCAAATCCGGTATTTGAAAGTCCGATTGTCACTTGCTTAAGAAAGCAAGACTACAACAAATCTTCAGTCAAAAAGTGATCCAAGTAGGGGTGGTAGGCCCCGAAAAACTCTACACCAGTTAGTTAACTAAGTTAAACTAATCTAAGGTATCGAGAATTCTACTCCACTCACACACCGTACTCTAACTTTAAATGACTAGATATTAAAGAAGTTTTTTTGAAAACTTTAACCAGAATAGATAAAATCTTATCTGTAAAAAGCCTCGAGCTAGCCTCCAGTGATGCGTATGCAGCAGTGGCAAACTAGATCTGAGGTAAAGGCAGAGGGGGATTGTGGGTATTAGATGTCCTCAAGCTTCTTCTCGATGCAGAGCTTGCAGTCGGCCGGCACGGAGCCGAGGATCGGCTCCGAACCCATGTGTAAGAACAAAGGCGAGATTGAACACTCTCACATCTATGGTTCCTAACTGCAATTCCATTAGGTCTCTCCCAAAGTCATGGACAGGGGAAAGGAGGGGCAAAGTTCAGGAAGAATGAAAATGGACAATGCAGATGGAACATTATGGTAAGTACATAACTTCTTTATCTGAAGTTGTCATTTTCATTCGTTCTTCAATGAATGAGACAGAGTCCCCAGCTACCGTAACTTTGGGTGGGCCTTATGGAAGGATGTTCCGGAGAACCAAGGAACCAAAGGCAGCTCTATTTCAGGAAATGATGTCCAGTTTGTAATGTGCAATAAAGATATGGGTAATAGACCAAGTGGCAGCTGCACTAATATCATCAATAGAGGCTCTAGCCCAAAAGGCAGCTGATGTAGGCATTGACCTGGTTGAATGCGTTTTGCTCATCTTGGTAAGGTTGTGTATCTCAAGGAATAAACATAGGTAATGCAATCTATTATCCATTTAGCCAGTGTAATTTTTGAAACTGGTCTTCTCAATTTTACTAGTAAAGGAGACAAATAATTGATCAGTTTTTCCTAAATTCCTTGGTCCTGTGAAGGTAAAAACAAAGCTGCCTATGTACATCAAGAAGATGAAGGGTGTAGTCTCCTTTGTTTTCAAATTTGGGGAAGAAAACTGGCAAACTGATGACTTGATTGATACTGGTTTCAGAGGCAACCATTGGTAAGAAGGAAGGATTTGTGTGTAAAGTAACCCTGTCTTTGTGAAATATCAAATACGGTGGTTTGGAAGATGTGCTTAGAGTTCAGATGCTCATCTTGCAGAAGGTATAGCCACCAGAAAGACAGTTTTCCAAGAAAGAAACTTGAGATGTACTTTAAATAACTGTTCAGAGACAGAAAGTACTAAGGTTTTCAAAACCATAGCAAGGTCCCAAGGTCGAGTAGGGTCCTTTATTTTAGGTCTAAGTAAAAAGGTGCCCTTAAGAAAGACGTTACATAATTTAGATGATGCTAAAGGAGAAGCATTACCTTCTATGTGATAGTTCTAGATGGCTGTTAACTGAGCCTTAATAGAGGAAAAACTTGCTCCAACTTGAAAAATTGAGGCAAGAAAATCTAGAACAGCTGGAAGTGGGGCAGTAAAGGGATCTAACTCTCTCTGATGAGCCCAAAAAAGAAAACCTTTTCCATTTACTTTTGTAAATTCTCCTAGTCAAAGGTTTATGAGAAGAAACTAGGATTTTTTGAACTGGGGAGAAAAGCCTAGAATGTCTAACCATCATCGGAATTGCAGAAACCATGAGATCAACTTGAGGCCGTCAATGTCCAGGTGAGATAGGAGGTCTGGACTAGGATCCAGCATCCAAGGAGGATGTACTAGGTGAGGTCAAAGGAAAGGCAACCATACCTGTCAAGGTTAGAAGGAAGCAATGAAGATTACTGTGCTCTTCAACCAAAGTGCTTTCTGAAGAAACTTGGGGATGAGAGACAGGGGAGGATAGGCATAAAGGAGACAGGAGAGCCAAACATGGACTAGAGCATCTCTCGGTGACTGTCTCTGAAGTGGGATAAGGGCAAAGAATCTGCTGCATTTGTTGTTTAGGAGAAATGCAAATAGGTCACAGCAAGGTTTTATTTATTTATTTATTTATTTATATTTACAGACATAATTCTGGAGCATTTCTCCCAGGGCCGCTGCCGAAAACTGGCTTTGTTCCAAGTCGGAGTTTCCAGGTTAACAAATGTTAAATAAATAAAATAAATAAATAAATGTCATAAGATCCTGTCCTTAAGACATCTATTGGTTTTTGCAACATAAAAACTTGTGCATATGCGACACTGAGCAACATAAATAACATTCCTAGTGTTGAAACTGGAATACATATTTAGTTTATAATTATGCCCTGTGATCGGATGTATAAAACAGTTTCTGGATTCTATATATGGACAGGCTTTGCATTTTCTACAAGAAAATGTACAATTTCGTGTGCCAATCATAATAGGTCTTGTCCCAGTTTTAATCTGACAAAGAAACTGTTTCAGATTCTTTCTATTCTTATAACAGAAACAGGGTTCTTCGCCAACGATGCGTTTTTATGTTGTCGTCTGCCATAAGAATCTTTCAATTATTCCTAATAACTTGCATATCTGTTTTATGACACTGCTATAAGTTAAAAAAAAAACAATGAAGGCAGAAACCACCAGCAGAACTTCTTGCAACAATTTTATTAAAACAAATAAAATAAGATAAGTTAAAATAAAGTGCCCGATGAGTGCTTTCGGATAAACAACCCTTCATCAGATAAAATACAAGCAGAATTCATTCTTATTTTAAACTTAGTTACAACCAATCTATTGTCAGTATTGCACCCTTCTTTTCTTTAAAACAGGTTTTAAAGGGACAATCCCATTTAAACCTGGAACTTTGTCAGCCCCTAGTCTCACAATCCACTTCATTTCGTTATATTCAGTGTGATTGACCAACCCCCCCCCCCCAATGTTTCTGTTCACAATCTGCAGTACCATGAACAAAAAAAGTATGTCCTGCATTCATCTCAATATGATAATATAAGGCATTGTGTATATTCTTAAGCTTTATATCAGAAAATGTTTTAAAATACGATTTTTCAATTAACAATTGGTCTTTCCTACATAGTATGATGTACAATTTTGGCAGACAGCTAAATAAATAATGTTCTGCATATTACAATCAGCATAACCTTTTAACAAATACTATCAACCTGTCTTGGGGTGAATAAATAAATGTTCTTGTATGCTGTATCTACAAGCCTTACATTGGCGGCATATACATGTACCTATCCATTGTGTAGATGGTGTTTGAATATTGCCCAGGCCCGGTTCATAGAAATAGCCTATCCTTTAAATTTTTATTCCTTCTAAAGGTAAAAGAAGGTTGCAGGCCAACCACATTAGCTATCTTATTATCTGTTTGCAAAATTTTCCAATTATGCTCAATTATATTGGTTACATATTACATTATCGAAGTTTCAGTACTTCGAATACCATATGGTCAACACCATATGATCAAAGTACTAAAACTTCAAAAATGTAACAAAGAAAAACAAAAAATAAAACAAACAAAAGTAACTGCTGTTGCTTACCCCCTACTTAAATATACCAACTCCGAGATCACACTTTAATGGAGTTAAGCGCAGGAAAATAGAAGTTATGTCCTTACCATAACGTTCCATGTGGAGTGTTCATCTCGCCTTTGTTCTTACACATGGGTTCGGAGCCGATCCTCGGCTCCGTGCCGGCCTCTTGCAAGCTCTGCATCGAGAAGAAGCTCGAGACAATCTAATACCCACAATCCCCCCTCTGCCTTTACCTCAGATCTAGTTTGCAAGCAAACCAATCTACAGAATAGCACACTCATGCTCACATCACATATGTACAGAAAGAATCTACACATAACTATATATATATGCCAGACAGACATATATAAAAATATATATATGTCAACTATGTACACAATATTGTAACAGTAGCAGAATGCTCCTGGCCAGGCATCAAAGAACGTTCTTCCTAAGGGTGGGAGGGTGGGACTGTAAGAACAAAGGCGAGATGAACACTCCACATGGAACGTT
The DNA here is from genome assembly GCF_019279795.1 of Protopterus annectens. NCBI lineage: Eukaryota > Metazoa > Chordata > Ceratodontiformes > Protopteridae > Protopterus > Protopterus annectens. The sequence continues at coordinate 1,830,424,420 of NC_056733.1, read as the reverse complement.
ATGGTAAGGACATAACTTCTATATGTGATAGTGTTCAATCTCGCCGTTTGTTCTTACACATGGGTAGCGTCCCTAGCTCCTTGTTCCTGAGGGACTCACGGGAGGACGTTCTTGAGCACAGTGGAACCAAAGGTTGCCCTGTCCCTAGAAACTTTGTCTACCTTATAATGAGAAATGAATGTATGTGGTTTAGACCAAGTAGCAGCTGCACAAATAGCGTCCAGTGGTAGGCGGGCTGCATGAGCCAAAGATGTAGACACTGACCTTGTGGAATGTCCTTTGGGTTTGTGTAACAGGGTTCGATTTGAAGAATCGTAGACATAGATTATACAATCCGTTAACCATTTAGAAAGAGTTCTTTTGGTAACTGCAAGTCCTTTCCTGCTATCAGCAAAAGCCACAAAGAGTTGATCTGTTTTTCTGTGATTCTTTGTTCTATCCAAATAAAATCTTAGCTGTCTGTGAACATCTAATTTGTGTAACATATACTCCATTTTGTTGGAGTGGTTTTTGAAGAAAGTGGGTAATTCAATGGACTGATTAATATTGTTAATAGAACACACTTTAGGGAGGAAGGATGAATTGGTTCGAAGAGAAACTCTGTCAGAGTGAAAGATCAAATACGGGTGCTTGATGGAAAGAGCCTGAAGTTCAGATACTCGCCTAGCGGAAGTAATGGCTACCAGAAAGAGAGTTTTCCAGGATAAAAATTTTAGTGAGCAAGAAGAGGCAGGTTCAAAAGGGGGCAACATTAATTTAGATAGCAACAAATTTAGACTCCAAGGTGACGTAGGAGATCTGACCGGTGGTCTAATATGAAAAACTCCTTTTAAAAAGGCTTTACAAAGTCTGTGAGCCATAACAGGAGCTCCACATTCTTCCACATGGAAATTCGAAATGGCAGCCAATTGAACTCTTAGTGTAGCAGGAGAAGCACCCTGATGGAATAAGTCTGTTAAGAACTCTAAGATCTTATTCAAAGGAGCTATAAAAGGATCCACATGGTGTGTATTCGCCCAGAATACAAATCGCTTCCATTTGCTAGCATATGTCTTAGTAGTGGAAGCTTTATGCGAAGCCACCAAAATATCCTGAACTGCTGGTGACAAAAGATCAGACCTGGCTAAGTTGGGAATTGGAGCAGCCAAGCTGCTAGATGGAGGGACAGAAGCGCGGGATGGGGAACCCCTGACGAGTGAGTCAATAGGTCTGGCTCTGGGTCCAGAATCCAGGGTCCCCGAATGCAGTGTATCTTCAGGAAGGGAAACCAAATTTGACGAGGCCAGAATGGGGCAATGAGGATTATCGTCCTGTGTAGGTTCTTGGCTTTCTGGAGAAACTTTGATATCAGAGGAAATGGGGGAAATGCGTACAGGAGTCCCGGGCGCCAATCGTGAACCACTCCGTCCCTGGGGACCTCCCGTGCAGGGGGTAATAGGCCAAAGTAGCCCCTGCATTTGGCGCTCATTGGAGACGCAAACAGATCGCAGGAAGGCTGGCCCCACGTGCAAAAATCCTTTTCGCTACTGACTGTTTTAGGGACCACTCGTGCGGTAACAGAATTGCTCTGCTGAGCCTGTCGGCTATGACGTTGGATGACCCCGGGATGTGCGTTGCTATTAGAAAGCGACCCGTGGACTCCGCCCACTGCCAAATTCTCATGGCCTCTCTGCATAGCTGATAGGACTTGGTTCCCCCTTGCTTGTTTATGTACCAGACTACCGACATGTTGTCCGTCTGAACTGCAATAGTCCCTAGAGGAAGAAGGGGAGCAAAGTGTTGCAACGCTAGAAACACTGCCCTCAACTCTAGAACATTGATGTGCAGATTGTACTCCAAATTGGTCCATTCGCCTTGGACTGTCTGTCCCTGAAAGATGTCCCCCCACCCTATCAGGGAAGCGTCCGTGGTCACTGTAACTGTGGGCGTGGGTAGCACAAACGGTCTCCCTTGGGAAAGGTTGAACGTTTGAAGCCACCAGTTTAGATCTGCTTTGCATGTCTTTGTTATAAGAATCTCGTGTGTTAGAGGTAGTTGTTGAAAGGACCATTGTGCAAACAGCAGCCATTGTAGGACTCTCATGTGCAGCCTTCCCAGGGGAATTGCAATCAGGGAGGCTGACATGAGGCCCAACACCTTTAGTACTAGTTTTGCAGGAGATTTCCTTGACAAGAGTAGAAGATGAATATGAGTCTGAAGTGATAATATCCTTTCTGGGGGAAGCCTCAGAATCAACTGACGTGTGTTTAACTCTGCTCCTATGAACAAGATGTTTTGTGATGGCTGAAGTAAGGATTTTCCGAAGTTTACGGAGATCCCTAGGTGAACACACAGTTGGAGAACAAAGTCTCTGGCCTGCAGTAGTTGACGCCTGGTGGTGGCCGAAAGGAGCCAGTCGTCCAGATACAGAAACACCTGGAATCCCTGGCGTCTCAAGTGAGACGCTACCACCGCCATGCATTTGGTGAAGACCCTGGGGGCTGAGGTCAGACCAAAGGGCAGGGCTCGAAATTGAAAGTGACTGGCTCCCAGCCGGAAGCGCAAATGATCTCTGGATGCCCTGGCCATTTTGATGTGGTAGTATGCATCCTCTAGATCTGTTGAGCACATCCACTCGTCCTTCTGTAAGAATGGAAGGATCGATTGAAGCGTGACCATTCGGAACTTTTCTTTCTTGACGAAAGTATTGAGGTAGCTTAGGTCTAGAATGGGCCTCCAGTCCCCTGTTTTCTTTGGAACTAAAAAGAACCTTGAGTAAGTCCCGAATCCTTGCTGGTCCGCTGGGACTGGCTGGATGACTTTTTTCTAGCAGCTTTGAAATTTCTAAAGCTGCTGGCTCTCGCAGATGGGGCGGTACATCTGGGAGTCTTTTCTTTGGGATGGGATGAGATAGGAAGGGTATGTTGTAACCTCTGGTAACCACGCTTTTTACCCACTTGTCTGTAGTTATATTTTGCCAGGCCTGAGGGTATAAAGCTAAGCGACCCCCGACTGCCTCCAGAGCAGGACAGTCGGGCCTCCTCTCAGGAGTGCTGGAAAGGTTTACCAGGGAGTGTTTCCCTGTCACCTTGATGTTGCGGACCCCCTCTGCCGCCAGGGTGGCGTCTTCCACCTCTGCCCCCTCCTCTGCCTCTAGAGGGGGCATCACCCTGTGTGCCTGAGAAAGACCCTTGGGGTTTTCGAAACCACATTTTTCCACCGCGTTGCCCTTTGGGGTACGGTCTGGTTGGGGTGGAAAAACGGACTCCGACAGCAGACAGAGTCTTTCCCTCTTGTTCACACCGGGTAAGGGTCTCCTTTACTTTGGGGCCAAAGAGAGTGGCACCGTCAAATGGGGCGTTTGTAAAGGAAGACTTGAAGGCTTCCGCAAAGGAGCATAGGCGCATCCAGGATTGTCTACGAAGAGCAATCGCTGAAGCTGCTGCCCTACTCGAACCTTCGGCTGCGTAGGAAATCAGCCTCATGGACGAGTTAACAATCGATGTTAGGGTATTAAGTTGCGCCGTCACTTTCTCTGAGACAGCTGCATCTGTAGCACCCTGGAGAGTATCTCCCAACTCTTTGACTAGATCCCTCTGTAGACGTGTAAAGTGGGTCAAATAGTTCAGGGACCGCATGGAAAAAGCCGCTGAACTAAAAATGCGCTTCCCGTATCTATCCATCGTCCTAGAGTCTTTATTAGGAGGATGGATAGACGAAGAAGACTCCGACATCTCCTTTTTCGTGGCTGCTGCCACCACCATAGCGTCTACTGGAACTCCTTTTGTAAGGTAAGACTTATCCTGAGGTGCTGTGATGTACTTGTTAGGTTTCCTTGGAACAGGTTCCACTGTGTCAGGAGCCTCCCACGCCCTTCGAGCAATTAGTTGCATTAGTTCGTCGAAGGGCGGAGTGACCCAGGAGGAGGAAGGGCGAGCACCAAATGCCTTCAGCAGAACTGACTCATCCTCAGAAGGGGGAAGGGACTGCCAGTCACCTCTCTGCTTCAGGATCTCCAATATGTCCGAAAAAGAGACATCTTCTGAAGGTGACTTAGGGGACCCCTCTGACTCATCTAAGTCAGTGTCAGATGTCAAGGATTCCTGTGGAGAATCCAAGTGTCTCCTCTTACACAATCTCTTCCTAGGGACTTCCTCGTGGGAGCATCCGAAGAAGCCTCGGAAGAAGAGGGGCACCTCCAGGGGTGGCTGAGACACTGGTGCCCGACGCTTGGATGTGGCCGTGGGTGCAGATGAAGACAAAGGCCCTTTATGGGGAGGAGAAACTGCTTCCACTGATGTGGTTGTCTGGGTAGACAACACCTTCCTCATCAGGTCGAACGCTCCCGGGTCCCACATCGAAGAGTCCCCCGGTTCCGAAGAAATGGGAAGAATCCCCGACACAGGCACCGAAGGCATCGACCCCGAGGACGGAGCCGAATCGATCCGCGCCAAGGCCCCCAGGGGGAGAGTCGGAACCGACACGTCGGTTCGACTCTCGGCCCCGGAACCAAGAACAGACCGTCGGCTCCGAGACTCCGGTACCGGGTCCGACGGAGTCGAGGTGAGGGGAACAGACCGAGAAAAAGATGGTTCTGGACCCGAGGGCTCCACAATCAGTAGATCAGCCTCTTCCGGCTCCAAAGACTGAATCGGTCTCGGAGGAGGAATGGATGGAGATACAGGAAGGCCTTCAAGTTTCGACACCAACTGGGTGGAAACCGAAATAAGTTTAGAGAGGGCCGAATGCTCCAATAACTTCTGCACCACGCGATCCACATCGACATCCGAAAGTTTAGAGGAAGAACGTGTCGAAGGAACCGAAGACGGAGCCGACCTCAATATGGCCGAAGGAGGGAGCTCCATCACCGGTTCCAAGACTCGAGGCTCAGGAACCGATACCAGTTGAACACTCGGCCGGACGTCTGTGGAACCGGTGATCTAACCTTTGAAGAAGAGCTCGGAGCCGATGACTTAGGCTCCGACGTCTTCGACTCCTTAGAGGACTTTGATGCCTGGTCAGAAGCATCCAGAGCCTCTTGGAAAGCCGGTTTCAATAGACCTCTGTCCATTAGTTTCCTGTGCCTATCTGTCATGACCCTCCCACTAAAAGAGTGACAGATGGAGCAATCCTCTTGTAAGTGGAGAGGGCCAAGGCAGTAGACGCAGGAACTATGGTTGTCAGTGACCGACATTTTCTGGCCACACTGACAACGCTTGAAACCAGACTTTACCTTCTCAGACATTATAGGGAAGAAAGACAAATCCAGTAAAAAACAGTCAAGTCCGATAAAGTTAGTCAAAACCGATAACATTGTCAAGTCCGATAAAGTTAGTCAAAACCGATAACATTGTCAAATCCGGTAAAAAATTCTTCTCAACTAGGTAAGATATGAAGGGTGTAGGCCCCGATAACAATTTGACCGATAATTAAAGTTAACGGTACCAATAAATTAACGGAACCACAACACAATCACACAGTTAACACTGAAAAATATCAAACAGACTAGTATCCTAATAAAATATAACAATAAAAGTTATATCTTAGCTTAGAAACTCTTGAGCTAGCTCCCAACGATGCGTATGCAGCAGCGGCAAACTAGATCTGAGGTAAAGGCAGAGGGGGATTGTGGGTATTAGATTGTCTCGAGCTTCTTCTCGATGCAGAGCTTGCAAGAGGCCGGCACGGAGCCGAGGATCGGCTCCGAACCCATGTGTAAGAACAAACGGCGAGATTGAACACTATCACATGGGAAAGTTTCCCTTTCCTGTGCTGTAGCGTGATCTTGGAGTTAGTATATTTAAGTAGCGGGGGTGTGAGGGGTGCAGAGGGGCTTGCCTCCCTGCCTACACCCTTTACTTTTTTCTTTTTTTTTTTTTTTATCATTTTTTACAAACATTCGAATATTTAATCTTTCGATCATTAAAGGTCGACCTTTAGTGATTCAAACTATTGCATATTCGATGTTCCAATAGGAACCCGATTATATTACAAATGCCCCCCCACATCATTACTGTATGTGAAGAACATGTGCACCCATTCATTTTTCTTTATATCTACTTTTTCTCCATTTTTATTCTGTCTCCTGGAGAATCATGGTCTGGCCATGCTATGCCTGTCCGCAATATTACCTCCTAATGCCTTTTCAGCATATTCCAGTTTATAACCCCATTTTTTCCAGATTACATTCCAAGGTACTTATTTCACTTTCAAACTTATCATTGGTACAAAGATGTGAGATTCTATGTACCTGCCCTTTAATAATATTACCAAATGTGTGTCTGGGGTGCATGCTGTCAAATGACAGCAAAGTGTTCCGCCAACATGCTTTCCTATATAGCGATGTTTCGATAACACCCTCCCTATCCTTAGTGATGCGAACATCTAAATAGTCTATAACAGTTTCAGATAAAGTCAATGAAAATCTGAAAAAAATCCGTGGTAGACTCCAAATATTCTACAAAGGATATCAACTAATTTTTTGTTCCCTTGCACAAGAAAAACACAGACTACAAATCTGGTGTAAAATTCCAACAATGCCTGCCATTCATGTCGTGCATTAAATATAACCAAATCCTCCCAGTAAGCCTAGACAAGGTTCACATATGAATTGGCACAGGGTGTACCCATTGTAACACCTTGTCTTTGCTGATAATATCTCACTTGGCACATGAAAATATTATTCTCTAATACCATCCTTAGTAACTTGCAAATTCTCTGATTATCATCATGGTTAAAGCCCACTTTTTCTAATAATATATTCTCAATTTCCTTTAAGCCATAATCATTATTTATAACTGTAAAAAGATTATTTACATCTAATGTGACAAACATATAACTCTGGCCACTTTTTTTTTGTTAGTGCTCATATAAGGAATTCAAAAACTGGGATGTGTCCTTTAATATTCCAGGGAATAATTGTAGTGCTGGTTCTAGGGCAAACTCTACCCAAACAGATATATTTTCTGTCACCCACCCCATTCCAGAAACAATAGGTCTTAGGGGTGGGTTCAGTATGTCTTTGTGTATCTTCTGGAGGGCCTTAAAAATGGGCACAACAAGATGGGCAACCAATAAAAATCTCTGGGTTGTCTCATCTAATAAACCAACTTTTTGCATATTAATTAAAGAGGTCTTCACCTTGTCTGCAACCACATTTGACATGATTGGTCAAATCGGGCAAAAGGTCATATCATCTTGTAGTAGAAGTAGCATTCTCTCACAATACCATTGTTCATTCAACACTACAACAGCCCCACCCCCATCTGCTTGTTTTATTACAATGCACTCATCTTGACATAATAAATCCAAAGCCTCTCTCTGTTGCATAGTTCTCTGGAAATCTGGAAAAGGGGTTATAAATCGGAATATGTAGAAAAGGCATTAGAAAGTAATATTGCCAACAGGCATAGCATGGCCAGACCATGGTTCTCCAGGAGACAGAATAAAAATTGAAAAACAGTAGATATAAAGAAAAATGAAAGGGTGCACATGTTCCTTACATACAGTAATGCTGTGGGGGGGGGGCATTTGTAATATAATCAAGCATAATTGGCAAATTTTACAAACAAATAATAAGATAGCTATTGTGGTTGGCTCGCAACCTTATTTTACCTTTAGAAGGAATAAAAATTTAAAGGATAGGCGGATAGGCTATGCCATGAACCGGGCCAGGGCAATATTTGAACACCATCTACACAACAGATAGGTACACATATATGCTGCCAATGTAAGGCTTGTAGATACATCATGCAAGAAAATGTATTTATTTACCCCAAGACAGGACAAAAGTATTCGTTAAAAGGTTATGTTGGTTTAATACGCAGAATGTTATTTATTAAGCTTTCTGCCAAAATTGTGCATCATACTATGTAGGAAAGACCAATTGTAAATTGAAAAATAGTATTTTAAAACATTTTCTGATATAAAGCTTAAAAATATACACAATGCCTTATATCATCATATTGAGATGAATGCAGGGCATACTTTTTTTGTTCATGGTACTGCAGATTGTGAACAGAAACATTAGGGGGAGATTTGGTCAACCACACTGAATATAATAAAATTAAGTGGATTGTGAGACTAGAGGCTGACAAAGTCCCAGGTTTAAATGGGATTGTCCCTTTAAAACCTGTTTTAAAGAAAAGGAGGGTGCAATACTGATAACTGATTGGTTGTAACTAAGTTTAAAATAAGAACGGATACTGCTTGTATTTTATCTGATGAAGGGTTGTGTACCCAAAAGCGCTCATTATGCACTTTAACTTATTTTGTTTTAATAAAATTGTTGCAAGAAGTTTGGCCTGGTGGTTTCTGCCTTCATTGCTTTTTTTACACGTTGGATGTTCTTAGACGGTAGACCTTTGGTGTAAGGTTGTTTTTCTTCTTTTCTGGAATGCTATAAGTTAATGAACACCTCATTCTGTCCACTCAATCCACATTTCTTCTCATTCCTTCAGCTATCTCTTGAGTGTTATTATCCATGAAATAGGGTCATCCCTAGTGTTGCAAAGCAATCTATTCTCTTTCTAATAAGGATGGGAAAATTTGTGAAAGGTATGGGGAAAAGTGTACACTTCTGCAGCTTTGAATTTCAGAATCTAAAATTGTCAGGCTCATGTGACATGTTGTGAAAGTATGAGAAATATTTTATCTACAGCTTCTTCGTGTTGAAAAAATCTGCTTTAAATAACTTAATTTCTTCTACTGCACAGACCACTACTCATTATTTGCCGCTGTTGACTTTGTTGATACTTCTTCCAGGGCTGTGGCCACTGGTACAGTTTTAAGGAGGTTTGCTTGGCTGAATTCTCAGAATCTTCCAGATGATGTTAAAAATGAGATTTTAAGTTCTCCCTTGGATAGAGAATCATTGTTTGGCCCCTCTGCTGCAGAGGTGATTAAAAAGTGTGAAGAAAGGGGTAACCTTAACCATGGAATCTCTAAGATTTTTCAGCCCTCCTTTTCAAGATTGTCCAAGGGATTTTCCTTCTCCTGATCCAATTCCATCAAAATCACAATAAACACTCTCAGTAGAATTCAGGTAAACAGACTTTTAAGGAAAAAGTGGCAAGGAGGTTCCAAAAAAGAAGTTTCAAACTCCTCAAAATCAAGGACAAGTCTAAAAGACTATTCAAGAGACCTTGTGACCCCCTCCCACCGTGGCCATCTTTCTCTTCCAGAAAGTCTGAATCTCCATTTTTCGTTTTGGCAACAGATTATTTCAGACAAATGAATTCTGAAAATCATTCATCAGGGTTACAGATGGGAGGAAATTCCTGATCTCCAGTGGGGGTCATTCCTCATCCTGCAGATCAGACTGTTTTGTTTCCTCCTGTTCTTCATCCCGTACTGTCCCAAGGAGTTATGGAACTAGTTCCTCCTTCCCAGGTGAGGAAGCGGTTTTCTTCAAGGATGTTCCTAGTCCCAAAGAAAGAAAATGCATGCAGACCAGTTCTGGATCTTTCTTTCCTGAAGCTGTTGAGTTTTCTTCCTCTTTCAAGTTTCCTAGTAACACTAGACTTAAAATATGCTTAACATCACATTCCTATTCATCCAGATTACAGGTATTTCTTAAAGTTTTGCATGTCTGGATCACATTATCAATTATCTGCCTTACCCTTTGGACTATCCACTACACCAAGAGTGTTCAAAAAGTGTCCAGCTCCTGTTATAGCTCATTGCAGGCTACAGGTTATCCACATTCTTCCCTATTTAGATGACTTGCTTACAGTGGATATAAAAAGTTTACACACCTCTGTTAAAATGCCGGGTTTTTGTGATATAAAAAAATGAGACCACAATAAATAATTTCAAAACATTTCCCACCTTTAATGTGACCTATAACCTGTACAATTCAATTGAAAAATATACAAATCTGTTAGGGGAAAAATATAAAAAAATAAAAAAACGTACAATACGCTAGTTGTATAAGTGTGCACACCTTTAAACTAATAATTTGCTGTGTGTGCACATCCTTAAACTAATACTTTGTTGAAGCACCTTTTGATTAAATTACAGTATTCAGTTTTCTTGGGTACACACCTGCCATCAATTAAAGAGACTCTGATTAACCTCAAATAAAGTTCAGCTGTCCTAGTAGGATTTTTCTGACATTTACTCAGTCGCTTGCTACAGCAAAAGCCATGGTTTGCAGAGAGCTTACAAAGCATCAAAGGGATCCCATTATTGAGAGGTATCAGTCAGGAGAAGGGTACAAAAAAATTTCCACAGCATTGCATATACTATGCAACACAGTGAAGACAGTCATCAAAAAGTGGAGAAAATATGAGACAATAGTGAGGTTGCAAAGAACTGGATAGCCCTCCAAAATTGATGAAAAAAGACAAGAAGAAAACTGGTCAGGGAGGCTGCCAAGAGACCTACAGCAACAGTGAAGGCGCTGCAGGAACTTTTGGCAAGTACTGGCTGTGTATTACATGTGACAACAATCTCCTGTATTCTCCATATGTCTGGACTGTGTGAGAGGGTTGCAAGATGGAAGCCTTTTCTTACACAGAAAAACATCCAGACCCGGCTAAAATTTGCAAAACAATACACCAAGTCTCCCAATAGCATGTGGGAAAATGTGTTATTGTCTGATGAGACCAAGGTTGAACTTTTTGGCCACAATTCCAAAAGGTATGTTTGGCGGAAAAACTTTTAGTTATGTACTCACCATAACTTCAGATGTTTGGGATCCATCTCGCCTACATTCTGAATGATGGGTTCGGAGCCGATCCCTCGGCTCCGACTCGGCACGCTTATGCCAAAGAGCAAAGTCTCTTATTGGCTGAGCTTACTATATCCCAGGATGCACCACCACTAGTCCCCCAGATCTAGTTTGTCCGCATACATGCACACATGCATACCCTGCTTATATAACATCGTCAGATGAAACAAGATAAAAACAGTGGAGCTCAAAACCGTTCAATCTCTTCTGATCTGCAAGGCAGGGGGAAGGAGGGTGGGTATCAGGAATGTGGCCGAGATGGATCCCAAACATCTGAAGTTATGGTGAGTACATAACTAAAAGATGTTATGTGATCCTATCTCGCCTACATTCTGAATGATGGGACAGCGTCCCTAGCACCTGAATCCTGGGTGGCTCACTGGAAAACACTCCTGAGTACCGTGGAACCAAATGAAGCTCGTCCTTTAGATGCCACATCCAATTTGTAGTGGGAAATGAAAGTGTGCGGGTTGGACCAAGTAGCCGCAGCACAAATTTCCGAAATAGCGAGCTTGGAATGAAAAGCTATAGAAGTAGCCATAGCTCTGGTAGAATGAGCTTTGATAGATGATGCAAGTTGCTTATTCAAGAAGAATAGGCCTGAGTTATGCAATCTCTGATCCATTTTGAGATTGTAGCTTTTGTGATGGTTTGGCCCAATTTATTATCTGAGAAGGACACAAACAACTGGTCTGACTTACGAAGTTGCTGAGTCCTGTCTAAATAGAAGCGTAATTGTCTGTGAACATCCAATTTATGGAGAGTGTATTCTGCTTCATTAGAGAATTTTGGAAAGAAAACTGGTAGTTCTAGAGATTGTTGAAGACAGAAACTAGAGCAGACCTTTGGGACAAAGGATGGATTAGGCCTAAGTGATACTCTATCTTTGTGGAAAATCAAATACGGTGGTTTAATAGACAGGGCTTGAAGCTCTGAGACTCTTCTTGCCGAACTAATACGGACTAAGAATGCCGTTCTCCATGACAGATATTTTATTTCGCATGTATCAGCCGGTTTAAAGGGGAGATGTTAATGCGCAGCACCAAATCAAGATCCCACGGAGGTGCAGGATGAAAAACTGGTGGTCTTAACAGGCTCGCACCTTTAATGAATGTTTTGCATAGTCTGCTGCTCATCAAAGGAGGATCCGTGGATTCATGGAATTTAGAGATAGCAGCTAGTTGAACTTTAATAGTTGAGACAGAAGATCCCTGATTAAATAGGGATGTTAAGAATTTCAAAACCTCTGGGACAGGAGCAGTGATAGGGTCTAAGCCCTTGAGTTGAGCCCAGATAGCAAACCTCTTCCACTTACTGAGGTACAATTTGTTAGTGGTAGGTTTGTGGGCCAAAGATAAAATGTGAACAACTTCCGGGTCTAGTGTGTGACTTCTAACTAAGGTTGGAAGTGGAGGAGCCAAGCTGTCAATTTCAGAGATTGAAGGGACTGATGCCAATGTCCCGACTGATGGATTAGCAAATCCGGGATCAGGTCTAAGGTCCACGGATCGTCCACTGCATGCTTTTTCAGGTAAGGAAACCATATCTGACGAGGCCAGTATGGGGCAATCAGAATCATTGAAGACCCTAGCTGAGAAGCTTTTGAATAACTTTGGGAAGGAGTGGAATTGGAGGAAAAGCATAAAGCAACCCTGTTGGCCAAGGTTGTGCTAGAGCATCCATGGCTGGTACTTCCTGATGTGGAATCAAGGAGAAGAACCTTTGGCACTTGGTGTTTTGTGGAGTCGCAAATAGGTCGCAGCACGGCGTCCCCATCTCTTGAAAACCTGGGCTGCTACTGTGCGGTTTAGAGACCATTCGTGAGGAGAGAGAATTGTCCTGCTTAATTTGTCCGCCAATACATTTGACTTTCCGGGATGTGGGTCGCTACCAAGAAGCGGTTGGTAGCTACAGCCCATTCCCACACTCTCATGGCCTCTCTGCAAAGGGGATACGATCTGGTCCCTCCTTGTTTGTTCAGATACCAAACCACCGACATGTTGTCTGTGTGGATGGCGATGATGCCCTGAGGAAGGAACTTGTGTAAGGCCTGTAGGGATAGAAGTACAGCCCTCATCTCCAACACGTTGATGTGGAGAAGAGCTTCGTCTGGAAGCCAGGAGCCCTGAACTAGCCTGCCCAGACAATGCCCCCCCCACCCTATCTGGGAGGCATCTGTCGTCAGGGTAACCACTGGAGGGGGGAGAACAAAGGGTTTTCCCTGATCCAAGTTGGATGTCTGAAGCCACCAGCGAAGGTCCCTTTTGCATATTTCCATAATCATGATGTGATGATTGAGGGGAAGATCTTGAAAGGACCATTGAGTTGATAAGAGCCACTGAAGAATCCTCATGTGTAACCTTGCTAGAGGAACTAAAAGTACCGTGGCAGACATTGAGCCTAGAACCTGTAGGACCATCCTGGCTGGGGCTTTGGATCTTGAGATCAGAGCTAGAACTTGGCCCTGTAAAGTTCGAATCCTTTCGGCAGGAAGAAAGACACGCATCAATCTTGAGTCTATCTCTGCTCCTATAAACTTTATGCGCTGAGAGGGCAGCAAGACAGACTTTGACCAATTGAATGTAATCCCTAGGAAAACACCCAGGGAGATGGTGGCTTTGAGGTTGTCCATAAGTAGATGCCTGGTGGTGGCAGTCAGGAGCCAGTCGTCGAGATAGGGAAACACTTGGAATCCAAGACTCCTCAGGTGAGCCGTCACTACTGCCAAACACTTGGTGAACACCCTGGGGGCTGTGGTGAGACCAAAGGGCAGAGCACAAAATTGGTAATGACTGGCTCCCAGGCTGAAGCGCAGATACCTTCTGGACGCCTGATGTATCGGTATGTGATAATAGGCGTCCTTGAGGTCTACGGAGCACATCCAAACATCCTTCTCCAACAACGGGAGAATGGATTGCAACGTGACCATTCGGAATTTGGATTTCGTGACGGATAGGTTCAGTCTGCTGAGATCCAATATTGGTCTCAGGTCCCCTGTCTTTTTTGGCACTAAAAAGAACCTGGAGTAATTTCCTGATCCGATTTGGTCTGTGGGGACCGGTTGGATGACTCCTTTTTCTAGCAGCTTTGAAGCTTCTGCGGCTGCTATTTCCCTTTGACTGGGTGGTGGGTCCGGGATTCTCTTGGACGGAGGGGGTGAGTATTTGAATGGGATGGTGTAACCTCCGGCAATTATCCGAAGCACCCATCTGTCCTGAGTGATTGACTCCCAGGCTTTTAGGTGCTTGGCAACGACACCCGACTGGCTCCGAGCAGCACAGCCGGGCAATCCCTCATGTCGTATGGGAGGCTGAAGAGCCACGAAGGGACTCGCGGCCTCCAGACTGTGGGGGCCCTCTGCCGCCTCTGGGACGGCGTCTCCCTGAAAAATTTCCCCGCCCTCTGCCTCTGGACGGGGAATCTTCCTGCTGTTGGGAGAAAAACTTGCGAGATTTTCGAACCACATTTTCCCTCCTTTGGCCTTGGGGTAAGGCCGAAAGGGAGTGGAATAACGGGCCCCTACGGCAGATAACGTTTTCCCTCTTGCTCACAGCGGTAAGGGTGTCTTTCACCTTGGGTCCAAACAATGAGGACCCATCAAAGGGAGCGTCGCGAAGGAAGACTTGAAGGCCTCCGAACTGACACAAGCGGAGCCAGGCTTGTCACGTAGAGCCACGCCTGTGCCTGCCGCTCTACCCGCCTTCGGCCGCATAGGAAATGAGCCTCATGGACGAGTTAGCAATTGACGTAAGGATAGCCAACTGAGAGCTAACGGACTGGGCTAGCTGCTCAGGTAGGTTACCCGAGAGGGAGTCTGACAACTCCTTGACCAGATCCCTCTGAAGCCTGGTAAAATGTGCCAAATAATTCAGAGACCTTAAGGTAAAGGCCGCTGAAGTCAGGGTGCGCTTCCCGTACCTATCCATACTCCTAGACTCCTTATTAGGAGGATGGATGGACGTTGAAGCCTCTGCCACGTCCTGTTGTGTAGCAGATGCCACCACCATGGCATCTACAGCCACGCCTTTAGTAAGGAACTCCTTCTCGGGGGGGGTAAGAATTTGTTTGGACGAGAAGGGACTGGTTCCACGGTATCCGGGTGTTCCCACGCCCTTCGACAAACTAAATCCAGAAGCTCGTCGAAGGGCGGAGACACCCAGGAGGTGGAGGGCTGAGCCCCAAAGGCCTTGAGGAGCACTGATTCGTCCGCGGAGGGGGGTTTGGACATCCAGCCGCCTCGTTGTTTGAGGATCTCTAAGATGTCTGCAAAGGAGACATCGTCCGAGGACGACTTAGGGGACCCCTCCGCATCATCCATATCCGTGTCCGATGTAATAGACTCGGGGAGTCCACGTGCTTCCTCTTGCACGATCTCTTCCTTGGGGTTCCTCTGAAGACGACTCAAGAACCCTCAGGAGGAGGGAGCCCCACTGGGGTAACCTCAGGCCTCGGGCTCCGCTGGCTACGGACAGGGAACTGCCAAAGACCCAGTCTCCACGCCCAGGGAAGGTGCTGGTAGAACCGGAGAGATGGCGAAGAGGATTTGGCCAAGGCACTCCTCATGGCCCTGAAAGCCAGACCCCAGAATCCTGGGAGAATCCGGTCTCGGGGCCATGATGGCAGACGGAAGTCCCGCAGCAAGCACCGAGAGGGAGGCTCGGAACCGAAAGCATAGGTCCCAAACATCACCCTCGGGTCCAGCCGAAGAAGTCCGCGTACCAAACTCGGATCCGAGGCCCGGGTTGGAGTAAGGGTCGGAGCCGACCCTGAGATCTCCACCGGCTCCAAGAGCACCTGCTCACGGAGCCAAGCAGTCGGAGGAGGAATGGCAATGGGGTGGGTCATGGTCATCGGCTCCGAGGCCAACTGGGTCGGAACCGAAACAAATTTTGGAAGACTGGGGACTGGAAAAGTCTTTGGAGCACCCTGTCTATATCAGAATCCGACATTCTCAAGACCGAGAGGAAACAGAACGGGTTCGAGAAGACCTCTCCCTCGGCCCCAAGGGACTAGGGGACCGGCTCGAGGCGACTCGATGAGAATCGGCGCCGAGGAAACACACACACCAGATTCCATCGGTGCCGAGGTAGACTTGCGCCGAGGAGGAAGTGTCTGAGCGGCGACCCTTGTCGGCTCCGAGAGCAGTGGAGCCGAAGGTGACCTGCCTCGATGCCCCAGCCATCGGCTCCAAAGCCGAGGAGTCGATACTGGAGGCATCGAGGCAGACGTTCGACCTCGGCTCCAAGTCTTTGGAGCCGAAGGAGAGGCCTGCCTAGGTCTCTTGGCAGTCGGATCCGACGGACTGGTCGGAGCCGAAGCCCTTTTCTTTTTGGCAGGAGTCGGAGAGGAAGCCAAGGCTTCTTCAAAAGAGGGTTTAATCAAGCCTTTGAGAATCAATTTATTTTTCCTCTCCTGGAGGACCCTTGAGGAAAAAGCGTGACATACGCTGCATGACTCCTGCAAGTGCTTTGCCCCTAAACAATACACACAAAGTAGATGGTCATCAGTAACAGACATCTTAAAAGCACATTTAGAACATTTCTTAAAGCCCGAAGGCCTATGGGGTTGAGACATGTTGATACACAAATCTAGTCACTCTGACAGGAAAGTACACTAAATTTTTACTACTGATATAAAAGCTTACAGTAATAAATAATGCCAACTCTTTCTGTAAAAAGAACAGGTAACTCTAACCCAATTTGTACAATTATTAGAGACCCTGTAATTATAAATATTAACAGTCCGGGAAGGCCCTGGATGGAGGGGGGGCCGAAAACAAACTGAACCCAATCACACACAACAATTCCAAATCCAAATCGTACACAAAGTAAGCGATAGCTGTTAAAACAGCTTTTGTGAGCAAAAACAGCAAAAAACTGACAGAAAAGTTAGTTTAATAAACTACTTAGCCCAGCCAGCTCGAGACCACGTCTTCGCAGGGAAGCGGCAAACGAGATCTGGGGGACTAGTGGTGGTGCATCCTGGGATATAGTAAGCTCAGCCAATAAGAGACTTCGCTCTTTGGCATAAGCGTGCCGAGTCGGAGCCGAGGGATCGGCTCCGAACCCATCATTCAGAATGTAGGCGAGATAGGATCACATAACATCAACACTTCAAATCACCAGAAGAACACCATCCCCACGGTGAAGCTTGGTGGTGGCAATATCATGCTTTGGGGTTGCTTTTCTTCAGCTGGAACTGGGGCTTTAGTCAAGGTGTAGTGAATTATGATCAGTTACAAATACCAGTCACTTTTGGCCTAAAACCTTCAGGCGTCTGATAGAAAGCTGAAGATGAAGAGGAATTTCACCATTCAACATGACAATGGCCCTGAGCATACATCCAAATCCACAAAAGAATGGCTTACAGGAAGAAAATTAAAGTTTTGGACTAGCCCAGACATAAATCCAATAGTAAATCTGTGCGGTGACCTGAAGAGGGCTGTGCACAAAAGATGCAATTGCAATCTGACAGATTTGGAGCACTTTTGCAAGGAAGAGTAGGCAAAAATTGCCAAGTCAAGATGTGCCATGATGATAGACTCCTACCCAAAAATACTGAATGCTGTAATTAAATCAAAAGGTGCTTCAAAAAAGTATTAGTTTAAGGGTGTACACACGTATATAACCAACATATTGTACGTTTTTTTATGTTTTATATTTTTCCCCCCTAACAGATTTGGTTTTCAATTGAATTGTACAGGTTATAGGTCACATTAAAGGTGGGAAAAGTTTTGAAATGATTTATCATGGTCTCATTATTTTCTATCACAAAAACCTGACATTTAACAGGGGTGTGTAAACTTTTTATATCCACTATATATTTACAGAGCCTTTTTCAAAATATCAGGAATCTCTCTCTTGGGTGAGAGATCTCTTGCACAAGTGAGATTGCAAGAGAGCATTAAAAGTCTTTTTTGACTCCCTCACACAGGATTATATTCCTGGGATGTCAACTAGACACCTCAGTTCAAAGAGCTATTCTTACACATGAAAAAAACAGACCTTTATTTAGATCTAAGTTTTTACATTCAGACTTCAGCTACTGTGAGGGAATACCTAAGGGTACCGTGTTCGACTCATTCCTAAATCAAGTTTCCATCATGAGTTAATCTGTTTATTTGACAGACAAGGAATAGAATTTTTGGGTGTTCTGATTAAACAATATGGTACACACATCAACTCTCTTAAATGTGAATTAGAAGTGTTAGAGCGAAATATTATATCGGATGTAGATTTTGATAAGTATACATTTGATTATGGTCGCATTTACACTTCTATGGATTCTGTCATTAAACGAGCAATTGAAGTTAAGAAAAAGAAACTGAATAGGGATGTGCATGCATATGCACAAGGCAATGCCTATCCCCCACCCATGCAATTTTTTAATTTGATTGGAGAAGGGGAGGTTACAAATGTTCAACGCCTCCCTGACAACAATGCAGATGACGTCGGCAATGATAACATCGCGCAGCCCCAGCAATTGAGGAGGAGCAAGAGAAACAGGAATGGCGAAAATTCACACTATGCATCAGCTAGTACTTCAAATGATACTAATGGCCAGGATTTTCAGGGTGCCCGCCGGAAAACATTTCAACAGCAACAGAATATCAGAGGTCAGGGACAACAACAACGAAGGAAGCAGAACCGCCGAAAGCGGTAGCCCATGGTTTGTTTACGAACCCAACTATTTTTGTAAGTACACAAGGTGACTTTAATGTTTTTAACTACACAGACTTCTGCATAGATACACAGTTTGTTGATTTGTTGTCGAAAGGGTTATCGTTTGTTCCAGATAAAAAGCTAATTTAGCAAGAACAATTCTAGACTTAAAAATATTTATCCAGAAATTAAATTTATCAGTTCTTATGGGCAACATCCCTGCCTTAACCCATGACAAAAGTTTCCAGCTTATTTAATCCACCCTTACATGCAACTATAGCACTTTTTGAATGCATATGTGAAATGGATTTAAGAACTGGTTTACATAAGGACAATGATAAAAATGATTATGTTAACATAACTTCTGAGGAACTGGATTTTTTAACATCTTTAAAGTTCCATAGAATTAGAGTCATGAAACCAGATAAAGGTGGAGGACTCATATTTATGTATGAAAATGACTATGTACAAAAAATGCTCAGTATTTTAAATGAAGATTCTTATTGTTTGATTAATGTTAATGAAGTGACTATTGCTCATAAGCATATACATAATACTATCAATGACTTGTTTTGGAGGGAAGTATATCTTTGGATATCTTGCATTATTTAACCATGGCAGCACCAAAGACACCTGTTTTATTTGGTTCTCCTAAGATACACAAACATATACAACCCACCTTTTAGACCAATAGTTGATGGGAGGGGATCAATTGTGCATGCTTGTGCAAAATATGTAGACAGTAAATTAAAACCAATTGTTAACAGTGAAAAACAAATTTGCCCAGACCCGTGGGGATTTTTGGATGGAATTAATAAATTAGAATTTAATGAAAACAATAATTTTCTAAAGGTGGATATAAAAGATTTGTACACCGTAATCCCACAGGACCTGGGCTTGGATTGGATTAGAAACCTACTTACCATAAAAGGAGTTGACAATAATGAAATTTATGTTTTAGAAATGTTGCTACAATTAGTTCTTGGTAACAACCATATGCTCTTTAATGGGCAAATTTACAAACTAACATCGGGTGTCGCTATGGGCGCACCCTGTGGGGGCAGTTTTGCCAACTGCGTCATGGCATATTGGGAGCATGAATTTTTGTTTAAAAATCAACTCTTTCAAGAACATATGGCCTGGTATACTAGATACCAGGACGATATGTTCTTTATATGGAAAGGAGATGTTACCTCTATTCCACCTTTTATTGCAGGAATCAAAAAAATAACACATTTTTTGGATTTTACTTATCAATTTGAGATTGAAGCTATTAATTTTTTGAATGTTCTGATATCAAAGGACAAAAACAACAATAGATATAAAACAGTTATATACAGAAAACCTACTTATTCAAATACATTTTTGCATTTTTCAAGCAGCCATCCCTTTCATCAGAAAAAAGCAGTAATGAAAGGGCAGTTAGTGAGAGCTGCAAGGATGGTTTCCATGGAAGATGATTTTTATAAAGAATGTAACCTTCTCAGTAAAATGTTTAATAGTAGGGGTTATCCAATTGGTTTATTTGATCAAATTTGTAAAGAAGTAATAAAAAGAAACACTGGGCATTTTAAGCCCATTTTGATCAAGGGCTATCATATCACAGAGGATATTTTTTATAATAATATTACTGTTAACAATAAAGTGGGTAATGTAGGCCCTGTGTTTATAACAACATATTCCAATGATGCAAGAATTGTTTCAAGCATATTGTATAAGATTTGGAATTTAATTACAGAAGATTTGCATATAAACAAAAAGTTTGCAACATCTTTACGGATAACATATAGACGTGGGCAGAATTTAAAAGACCTATTAGAATTGCAAAATAGTGTAGCTGCAAGAAATAGAGGGATGTCAAAGTGTGACCGATGTCATCAATGCCAACATATATTGATTGGCAATAAAATTAATATTAGGGATAGAGTATATCGAATAAGTAGGAAATATAACTGAGTCTAAGGGGATCATTTATGCGGCACTATGCCAACAATGTCATTCGGAGAGAACAATGAGACAAAGAATATATGAACATGTCTACAATATTAATAAAGGAAACACAACTAATGCATTGGCTAGGCACATATTGGAATTCCCTACTCATAAATTTCGGTTTACCATCTTACACCAGGAGCAATATAACATAAGAGGGGGGCCATGGGCACTTAAGTTAGAGGAAAATGAGCTTCTATGGCAGATTCGAACTTTTGCGCACATTTTCCAAGGCCTTAATGAATATGCCTCTATTATGTGCACTTTGAAACTAAAGCAATTAGACAGGTAAATAATAATTTTTATCTATAAAAGCATAAGAAAATGATTTTGAAGGATTGTGAGCTGTTTTTTAATGTCCTTTTGGATTAATGTGTTTTTATATATATGTTGTCTTTAATGTATTGTAAGGTAATTAATATATAGTATATGAAATGACTTTATCTTGTTTTAAATACCATCTATTAATATATAGGTTAGTAATACAAATTTAATTTGGGACGTATACCTTTAATATTTTATGGATTGCATTCTCAATTAATTTGTTGATTGATTTAATGACGTTGATCATTTGAATGTTAATATAAACTGCTGTTCTAATTACAAAAGATGTCTGAAGAAGTTTGGAGATTGATACAAATGAAAGCGATTACATAATAAAACTTTTCTATGAGGAGAATACAGCCGTTTTGCTTGTTTGTTCATTTTAAACAGTTTTATCGTTTGTAGTATATTTTTCCCCTAACAGATTTGTTCTTCAATTGAATTGTACAGGTTATAGGTCACATTAAAGGTGGGAAAAGTTTTGAAATGATTTATCGTGGTCTCATTATTTTATATCACAAAAAAGACATTTTAGCAGGGGTGTGTAAACTTTTTATATCCACTGTATATTTACAGAGCCTTTTTCAAAATATCAGGAATCTCTCTCTTGGGTGAGAGATCTCTTGCACAAGTGAGATTCCAAGAGAACATTCAAAAGTCTTTCTTGACTCCCTCACACAGGATTATATTCCTGGGATGTCAACTAGACACCTCAGTTCAAAGAGCTTTTCTTACACATGAAAAAAACAGACCTTTATTGAGATCTAAGTTTTTACATTCAGCAGCCACTGTGAGGGAATACCTAAGGATTTTGAGTCTCATGGCATCTATGATTCTAATATCCCCAGCACAACTCCACAAGAGAAAGATACAACAGTATCTGAAATCTCTTTGGTTCCAGTATCAACACCCTTTATCTCTTCAGATCCCAGTACTGGAGTTTGTCAGAAAAGAAATTACATGGAGGAGACAATAGATATCTTTAAATCAAGGTCTCACCTTCTCACTCCCTGCACCAAAGAAGGCAGTCACCACAGATGTTTCAGACTTTGCTTGAGCAGCAGTTTCAGGAGAGATAAAAGTGCAGGAGGTGTGGGACATCAAGGATAGATGCAAACACTTAAATATCAAACAGATGCTCATCCTGATCAAGGCACTCAATTCTTTGAACTATATTTGATCCCCAGGACCTTGACAATACCACAGTAATGTAGTACATCAACAGGTAAGGGGTAGCCAAATGGTGTCCCCCTTTGCAGACTACCCATGTTAGCTTGGGATGTAGCTTCACAGCCCAACCGCACTCTACATTCATCCTAAATTCTGTCAGAGCAAAACTGTGTGGTAGACAAACTTAGGACCAGGCAGACCCTCATGAAAGGAAACTAGATCTGGGGGTCTTCCAAGATTTGATCCATCTGTGTGGACTTCCACAAGTAGACCTCTCTGCCTCATCTCTGAGCAATCAACTGGCAAAATTTTGTACAAGGAGTCCATGCAAGAAGGCCTGGAAGACAGATGCCTTTTTGTTTCTTTGGGCAGGAATGTTTCTGTATGCTTTTCCACCCTTTCCACTAATATACAGGGTACTTCTGAAGATTCAGAAGGAAGCCACCAAGATCATTGTGCTGACACCCTTCTGGGCCAAGCAACCATCATTCTCCCTTCTTTTGGAAATGGCAGGGGCATTACCACAACTTCCTCTCAGAATGGATATACTCACACAAGAACAGGGATATTTGATACACCCCGACATCAATCATATTCAATTGACTGCCTGGATGACAGGGTCTTAATTCCTTTTAGGCATCTATTTTTTGAAGACATGGAGTGGGTACTAATGGAGGCAAGAAAGCCTGCTACTAAAAAATCACATATTAGCAAATGGAAAAGGTTCTCTAGTTGGTGCTAATAAAATACCTAGCACCCATTAAGGGCTGGTTGTTTTCTGGTTTTACAATATTTGCCTAAGTTACTATCCTATGGCCTTTCTTATTCCTCTATCAAGGTTCATTTATCAGCCATTTCAGCATTTCTGCCCATGGATCCTCCTCTTTCAAGGCAGTTGCATTTTAAAATGTTCTTGAAAGGGTTTTTGTATAAGAGGCCTCCAAGGAAACTGGTAGCTCCCCTTGGGATCTTAATTTTGTATTAGAGAAACTAGCACTTGCTCCATGCGAACCAGCTAATCTGGCTGACTTGAGGTTATTAACATAGAAAACGCTTTTATTAATTGCTGTGACCTCTGCAAGAAGGGTATCTGAGTTGCAAGGTCTTATGGTGTATCAACCCTACCTCATTTTCCACAAGGACAGGGTTTCTTTGACAACTACTTTTTCTTTTATGCCTAAAGTGGTATCTCAGTGTTCTTTAAGTCAAACTATCCATCTCCGTTTTCTTTCCTGAACATAAAAATGAGGGAGAAAGGATAATCCATACCATGGCTGTCCACAGACAACCCATGTACTAGCCTGACAGAACTAAACATTTCAGATCCTCAGATCAATCCAAGTGTTTAAGTCAAACTATCCATCTCCCTGTTTTCCTTCCTGAACATAAAAATGAGGGAGAAAGGATACTCCATACCTACTATCTTGACAGAACTAAATCTTTCAGAGCATTGGATCAATTGTTCATTTCTTGTGAAAGTAAGAAGAAGGGACAACTAGTGTCAAAAAATAAGTTATGTATTCACCATAATGTTCCATCTGTGTTGTACATTTTCATTCTTCCTCAATAATTGGGTTCAGATCCAAGTCTCAGATCTGACTCGGCCACTTTCTAAAGATTCTAGAATCTGACTTTCGAGCTCTTCCATTATCCATAATGCCCTTGACCACTAAAATACCTCAAATTGAGTTTGCTGCTGTTATGTGCATTATAATCATAAAATACAATAACGATGCTGTGAAGACTGATAGAGAAGGGTGAAGACTGCCGGCCTAGCCAGATAGAATTTTGCAGATAATTCTATCATTTGTAAATACTGTGAAATGTTGAACTTAAAACAATGTGGCAACATTGCCCTCTGCTGTAAAGAAAGCTAAGTCAAGCATTTCTTGTTGGTCCTTTGAAATTAAAATGATTTCATGACTGCCTTTGATATTTACAATTCAGCTCCGGCCAGGCTAGATGAAGGCTTCCTGCCTATTGTTTTAAGGTTAAAGTTAATGACCAGAATTTACATATGGAATGTCCTTTATTGCTCCAAGTGTAAAACAATGTAAATGCAGTTTCTGTCAGCCTGGAAACACCAAGAAAGTGTGAAATGATGTAATGTTTTATCAGAACTGCAGTTTCAATTTAAACAGTGAGAACCAGAAATTATTGAGCATTTTTGTCTTGACTATCCAACTCAGCACTCTGCCTGTTGTCTTAAGTAAGTTATCTTAGAAGTGTGTTTTCTTGTAGAAATAGCTAAGACTATAAAGATTAGACTACGTGTTTTTCTGTGATGTCAGAACTGTACTACTGATTTATTTTAAGTATTTCTGTGTAATCTCTGAACTCTTGACTAGCACTGACTGTGTAGTAGAAAGCATTGTCTTGTGGTTTTAATGATTTATTATTAAATATTTTAAAACCTTTTAACTGTGGCTGGTTTGTGTAGAGATAATTTAAGCTCTAGAGTACATTGCATATTTATAGAGTTTACTGTCCAGGTCACTCCAAATAAGCTTTGACTGTTTAGTCACATCTACCAATTGGATAATAATATTGCACAAGTAGTGATTGGGCACCCTTTTAAGGACGTTTGAGTAGCTGATAAATATTAGCTGGGTGGCGGCAGTAATTACTACCCTATAGTCTGGGTAAAAGAGGTACAGCTGGGGAACATGTGCCAGCCTTCCCCAAGAGTGTCTGTGTGGTTGTATAAACTTATCTCAAAGTGTGTGTGTGTCAGCTACGTGGGCAGGGACACAAAGCACTGGTTGGACAGAGAGAGTGCTAGAGATTTTAGCTTGTCCAGCTAGACTGAGATCTGGACCCTACAGCTGTGCCAGTGGGGAGTCTTAATGGGGACCTGGAGAGTAAGGGAGTGACCAGCCCTGGACTGACTGTGATCTCTATGTGCTTTTAAGGGAAATTACACTTTACTGTGTGTATTTGTTGTCCTTTCCTCATATAGGAGGCACCCTCTTTGGTGTTAGTGGTGAGAATTGAGACTCCTTGATTGCTGGGCCAGGGCACGGGCATCACAGATGCTATGACAGAAAAGTGATAGCTGAAAGATCAGGAGCTCAAACAGGAACTATGGTTCCTAACTACAATTCTATTAGGTCTCTCTCAAAGTCATGGACAGGGGGAAGGAGGGGCAAAGTTGAAGAAGAATGAAAATGGACAACACAGATGGAATGTCATGGTAAGTACATAACTTCTTTATCTTATGTTGTCATTGTCATTCATTCTTCAATGAATGGGGCAGAGTCCCGCGCCATGGTAACTTTGGGTGGCCCTCATGGAAGGATGTTCCGGAGAACCAAGGAACCAAAGGCAGCTCTATTTCTGTTAATGATGTCCAATTTGTAATGTGCAATAAAGGTATGGGTAATAGACCAAATGACAGCTGCACAAATATCATAAATTGAGACTCTAGCCCAAAAGGCAGCCATTGTAGACATTGACCTGGTTGAATGCATTTTGCTCATCTTGGTAAGGTCATGTATCTCAAAGAATAAACATAGGTAATGCAATCTATTATCCATTTAGCCAGTGTAATTTTTGAAACTGGTCTTCCCAATTTTTTACTAGTAAAGGAGACAAATAATTGATCAGTGTTTCCTAAATCCCTTGGTCCTGTGAAAGTAAAAATGAAGTTGCCTATGTACATCAAGAAGATGAAGGGTGTAGTCACCTTTATTTTCAAATTTGGGAAAGGAAACTGGAAAACTGATGACTTGATTGATATTGATTTCAGAGGTAACTTTTGGTAAGAAGGAAGGATTTGTGTGTAAAGAAACCCTGTCTTTGTGAAATATCAAATACGGTGGTTTGAAAGATGTGCTTGGAGTTCAGATGCTCATCTTGCAGAAGGTATAGCCACCAGAAAGACAGTGTTCCAAGAAAGAAACTTGAGATGTACTTTAACTAATAGTTCAGAGGGAGAAAGCACTAAGGTTTGCAAAACTAAGTCTATATTACATCATCAAATGCTTAAAAAAGTGAACAATGATTAATCGACCCCATGTAAGCAAAGCTTACAATGTTGAAACCTCAGAACAGCGATTAATTGCTTTTCCAAAAAAATAAAATAAAACATTACATAAAGTGGGGGGCTGTGCCCCCCCCACCCCCTACCTAAATATACCAACTGTTAGATCGCACTACAGTGCTGAAAATGGCAAAGTAATGGAAGCGGCCAAGCAAATTCTTTCCCAGGGAAAGAATTCGCTTAAAAGCCACTTCAGTATTTTGGCTTTTCGTTCTTTTACGTTCGATCAAGACCCTTTCGACAAAATCCATCTGCGATCACGTAATACGTACCCGCAAAACCATAGTGAGGTCTCAAGGTTGAGTAGGGTCCTTTATTTGAGGTCTAAGTAAAAAGGTGACCTTAAGAAAGAGCTTATATAATTTAGATGATGCTAAAGGAGAAGCATTATTTTCTATGTGATAGTTCGAGATGTCTGCTAACTGAACCTTAATGGTGGAAAAACTTGCTCTGACTTGAAAAATTGAGGCAAGAAAATCTAGAACAGCTGGAAGCAGGGCAGTAAATGGATCTAACTCTCTCTGATGAGCCCCCCAAAAAAAACTTTTCCATTTACTTTTGTAAATTCTCCTAGTCGAAGTTTTATGAAAAGAGACTAGGATTTTTCAAACTGGGGCAGAAAGCCTGGAATGTCTAACCATCATCAGAATTGCAGAAACCATGCGGTCAACTTGAGGCCTGCAATGTCCAAGTGAGTCTCCCCTCATGGGTGAGATAGGAGATATGGACTAGGATTCAGCCTCCAAGGAGGATGTACAAGGTGAGGTCAAAGGAAAGGGAACCACACCTGTCAAGGTTAGAAGGAAGCAGTGTGGATTACTGTGCCCTTCAACCAAAATGCTTTCTGAAGAAACTTGGGGATGAGAGGCAGGGGAGGGTAAGCATAAAGGAGACCAGAGAGCCAAACATGAACTAGAGCACCTCTCAGTGACTGTCTTTGAAGTGGGATAAGGGCAAAGAACCTGCTGCATTTGTTGTTTAGGGGAGATGCAAATAGGTCACAGCAAGGTTGACCCCATTTGTGGAAGATCTTATTCACCACTAATTGGTTGAGAGACCACTTGTGAGGTATGAGGATGGTCCTGCTGAATTTGTCCACTAGAATATTGGATTTCCCCAGAATGTGCATTGCCGCAAGAAAGAGGTTGGATGAGATCACCCATTGCCATATTCTTATTGCTTCTCGACAATGGGGGTAGTATTTGGTTCCTCACAGGTTATTGATGTACCAAACTACTGACCAGTTGACTGTTAGTACTGTAATAGTCCCTAGATGGATAAAGCTTTGAAAGGCCTGCAATGCTAGAAGCACTGCTCTCATCTCTGGGACACTGATATGCAAATTGGTCTCTTGTGGGGACCACATGCCTTGAACAGTCCATCCCAAGTAATGCCCCTCCACCCCAGCTGGGAGGTGTATGTAGTCAATGTAGCATTTGAGGGAGGAAGGATAAATCTTCTTTGGCCCTCTTCAAAAGGAACCTGGATGATTGGATGGGAGATAGGAAATTCACCCCAGAGATCATGTCAGTCGCCCTGCTAGACAGGGGTCCAGGGTAGTAAATATTGTGGGAAGAAATAGACAGGGAATTGTTATAGCTAGGCTTGTATAGGCTCTAGGGCCGATAGCCTACCACCAACCTATGAACCTATGAACTATAAATGGATGACCTTGACCAGTCTCCTTGGAGTAAATCCACTAAAGAAGAGACTTTCTGCAAGCCCGAGACAATTTTGCCAAATGTTTTAAGGGATGATGATGAAATGACCATTGCACTGCTAGGACCCGTTGAAGAATTCTCATGTGGAGATGAGCAGAGGGAATTAAAGTTATTGCCACAGCCATCGAGCCTAGAGCTTTGAGGACCAATTTTGCTGGGTGAGAAGGAAGAGAAAGAATTTGTTTGATGTCTGTCTTCAAAGGAAGAACTAAGTTTTGAGGCAGAAGAGCTAGAGAACTGACTTTGTCCAAGCAATCCCCTATCCCCAATAAACTCCAAGGCTTGAACTGGTTGAAGTTGTGATTTGTGCATATTGATGGTGATTCCCAGTGATAGAGATAGCTGAAATAAATAGTCTCTATTCTCTGGCCTTTACAAGTAGATGCCTGGTCAGTGCAGTAAGGAGCCAGTTGTCTAAACAGGGAAACACTCTCAATCCAAGCAGTCTCAGGTGAGCTGTTACCACTGCCATGCATTTGCAGAACACCCTGTGGGCTGTGGAGAGACCAAAGGGCAGGGCTCCGAACTGATAATGGCTGGATCCCAGCCTCAAGTGTAGATACCTTTGAGAGTGCCTGTTAATTTTGATGGGATACTATTAATCTTGAAAATCGATTGAGCACATCCAGTTGTCCTTCTGAAGCAGAAACAGAATGGACTGAACCCTGACCATCCGGAATTTGAAATTCTTTACAAACTGGTTCAGATAACTGAGATCCAACATAGGTCTTAGGTCCCCTGCCTTTTTTTGGCACAAAAAAGAACCTTGAGTAAAGTCTGGATCATGTTTGATCTGGAGGAACCTCTTGGATAACTCATCTAGCAACTTTCTGATCTCTTGAGCTGCTTGCTCCCTCTGATTGGGTGGAATATTTGGGAGACTTTTCCTTGTTTTTACAGGAATTTGTAAAAAGAGAATGAAATATCCTCTGGATAGGATTGTTTGTACCCAAGAGTCATTTGTGATGGCTATCCAGGCTTTTTGGTGCAAGGATAAGTGCCCACCAAAATGCCTCCAGAGAAGGACAGTTAGTCAACCTTTCAGGAATGCTGGAAGGATCTGTGAAAAAAGGAATCTTGATATCCTTGGTTCTGCTGACCCCTTCTTTCGCTTGGGTGACATCTACCACTGTAGCTATTCCCCCCTCTGCCTTGGGGGGAAAAATCCCTGCATGATTCCTGGAAGGGCCTTGAGATTTTTGGAACCACATCTTCTTACCGCTACATTAATTCCTAGAGAAAGGTCTCAACAGGGTTGAAAAAAGGATTTTGATGGCAGACAAGGTTTTTCCATCTTGTTCACTGAGAGAGAGAGAGAGCGAGTCTCTTTAACTGTTGGTCCAAACAAAGATGATCCATCAGAGGGAGCATTGATGACTGATGCCTTGAAGGACTCCACAAAATCACACAGTTGCATCTATGCCTGAACCACCCACCCTCAAGGTACCTTCCACAGCATGCAAGATTAATCTCATGAACATGGTTGTGACTGAATGCAGGGTGGCCAAATGTGAGGAAAAAGACTTCTGTTCCTCTATGGACATAGACCCTAAGGCAGAATTAGAGAGCTCCTTTAACAAGTCCCTCTATAATCTGGTGAACTGTGCCAGGTAGTTCAGTGATCGCAGGGCAAATGTTACTGAAGCTTACACTCACTTCCCAAAGCTGTCCAAAGTCCTAGAGTCTCTGTTAGGGAGATATACAGTATAGCTTTGCTCAACCAGTTCCTTTCTGGTGGCTGCCAGAACAACCACGACATCTACAGGAATCCCTTTAGTCCAGTACTGTCTATTTTGCTGGGGGCATTTCAGGATAGGTTCCATGGAGTCCAGTTCCTTCCATGTCCTGCTGGAGACGAGGTCTATAAATTCATCCTGGGGAGGGGTAACCCAAGACATACATGGTCCAGACCCGAAGGCTTCCAAGAAAACCGATTCTCCAGGGAAGGGATGTGGAAAGACTAAGCACCTTTCTTGTGAAGGATCTCTAAGATGTCTCCAAATGAGACATCTTCAGGTGGAGATCTAGGGGACCCTTCTCCTTCATCAAAATTGGTGCTGTCTGTGAGGGATTCCTATGGGGAATCTAAGTGCCTCCTCTTGCACACCCTCTTCTGAGGGACCTCCTCAGTGGGATATTCCAGGGCAGTACTGGAAGAGACTGGAAGTTCCCTTGTGGGAACTGCATGGAAGCTCATCTGAGCTGGCTGTCCCTGAAGTGTACGATGCAGAGTGTCAGACACAGGATCCAAAGAGGGATCTGAAGAAGGGAGAGTCAAAACTACTGTGGGATGAGAGAATGCCCTCTCCACCACCTCAAATGCAGGATCATCAGTAGAAGCCAAGGACAATCCCACCAGATCTGAGGCTCCTGGAGCAGACAATCCCTGAGCCTCACCAACCTCTGCTCTGAGGGAGGAGTTGGAGCTGAGCTATCCAGTGCAGAAGCTCCGAGAGGGAGTGATGGCTCCAAAAACTTCAGAGTCAAAGTTAATCCCTTAGATCCGATGCTGATGCTTCAGTTGCGACAGCTGTTGTGCTCCAACAGTGTTGGAGCTGATCAGGTCAGGTAAGTAGCCGGAGTTTAAGATGAAATAACCTTTGGATCTGATGGATTGACTCCAGGGCTTTCGGATCCAAGGACTTCAAAGAGGCTGATCAGATTGGAGAAGGAGCAAGTACTGGTTGGAAAGAAGGCTGATGGCTCACAGATACAATGTAAGATATAGCTGGCAAGAGCTCCACCTGGATCTGTGTTCTGGGGAATTTTCTCATCATCCTATCCATCTCCAAATTGGACAGACTACAGGAGAATCTAAAAGATGAGGATGTGAAAGGTGGCCCTGACACTTTCTTGGGAGTCTCTTGTAAAAAATGAAACCTTAATCTTGGAGATACCTGCTCTGGAGAAAACCTAGCATGGGGCCAAAGAAATGTGACTGTAGATGGTGTCTGATCTGAAAGCTTTGTATCCGAGGTCTTGGAAACCTTCTTTGGTGGCTCTAAAAAAGGTGTAGACTGAGGAGACTGAGCAGATGAGTGTTTGCAGCACTTCCTGTGCTCCTTCAATTTTTTAGAGGGGGTTTGAGCCCCTGAAGAAGAAGTGCCTGTATAAGAAGCTGATGCCAGAAGGTGGCCTTTCAATATTAGTTTATTCCTCCAGTCGCTTATCACTCTCGCATTAAAGACCACACAGATGGAACAAGAGGTTCCCAATGTGCTGGGTCCAAACAATAAACATAATCTTTGTGGGCATCAGAATTGAGGATCTTATGCCCACAGGAAGCACATTTCTTAAATCCAGTCAGCTTATCAGTCATGCTGGAAAACACAAAACAACCAAGTACAGAGAAAAAGAAAAGGAATTTTCTTTTTTTTTTGAAGGGAGAAAAAGTATTAACTACCAACAATGGTATAAATTAGAAATTACCTAAGGGTAAAGAATGAGAGGAACAGACTACTAACAATGGTAGAAAGAAATACCAAAAAAAAAATTGGTAGAGAAAGATGCTGTGGATAAGGGGGCTTAGTTAAATAAGAAAGAGAAAAAAAAAAACTATACAAAGACAACAAAAATAGTTAGCTGTTCACTCACAATACCCCACAAGGAGCTTGAGCAATTGCAATCCAGACCATCTGGAAGAGCAGCAAATGAGATCTGGGGTATTGTATTGGTCAGGGGCATTGTGGGTATGGGAGGAGCTTGAGAGTCAGATCCTAGAATGTTTAGAAAGTGGCCAAGTTGGATCAGAGGATCAGATCTGAACCCATTCATTGAGGAATGGATGAAAATGACAACATCAGATAGGACTATTTCCAAATGGTTGCATAAGGCTATCACCTTTTTTTACACTCACCAAGACAAATCTATTGCAGGTAGTGTCAAGGCCCACTGTACCTTCTACCTTGGCATCTTCTATGGCTTTTTGAAAAGGGTTGGATTTTAGTATTCTAGAAGCTGCTACTAGGTCTTCTGTACATACTTTTACAAAGCACTGTAAGCTGGATTCCTTCTCTAGGTCTACATTATGCTTTGCTAGGACCATTCTCGAGGGAGTCCTGAACCCTTCTCTTTCCACCTCCCAAATCTAGTTAGTTATGGCAATTTACCCATATAGCTAAGGTTACTGCACCAGTGACCAATATGAAGAATGTAGTACAGTTGTGTAAGTTGAACTTACCCTTTCAGTAGATGTTTGAATGACCACTGCTGCAGTCACCACTGCCTCTCTCTATATCCCTGTTTTTTTGGTGTGTTGTTTATGTCAAGGTGTGGACTTTTATTTTTTGTTATTCCTAGCCTTGTCCTTTTAAGGCTCAGCCTCCCTCTTTCTGCTGGCAGGAAAGCTCTGAAGTGTTTTGGGCCCAAACTCGTCTTTGTCAGCTCAGCTTGAGCCGCTTGACAGTTTGGGTGCATAAAAGATTCCCGGAATCTTTGGAAGCTGGACAGTTGTTATATCCTTGACAGAATATAATCCATATAGCTAAGGCTTTGCAGCAGCGATCATTCGAGCATCTACTTTTATAAGTTCAACTTACATAACTGTACATTAGTGACTAAAATCTTTTATGAGTAACAGACCAAAGATACAAGGCAAAATCTGGATAGTTGAGAGGTACGTTATCAGACCATATGCTTGTTGAATTTACTTAACAGTCAAATGCACAGTTATCAAGAGTGCTCATACACTTGGGTATATGCACATGTTAAATAGGGATCATCTCTCCTCATACTTTTGAAAAGGCATGGCATCTTCAGAAGGCACTCCCTTTTCTTTAGTCTTACAGGAGACAATAGACTGTCATGGAAAACTGTAAAATAAGTTTCTGATTATGTGAAGGTAAGAGCAGTCTTGTGAAGAACTATGCAAAATTTTTGGTTCTTGGAGTTGACTTGTTTGCAGTGGGTTAGTTCACAGGGAAAAGAGAAGAAAGGTAGTCCTGCATTTGGAAATGAAGTACAATTTTCACCTCTAGGAGTTCACTATTTGTACTTTAAGTTAATACTGAGAAAAGAAGTGAGACCTATAGAAGTAACTTTGGAAATGAGGCAATATAAGCATATGCTTGTTTTGGTGTAGACAAAGTAAGGTAAGAAGAATTGGAATTTTGTTTCAATGCAATCAGAACTGAGGTAGGTTTGATGCAATGTGTATGACTAGTATTTGACTAGTGTGTTATTTATTATTGGTAGTAAGTCATTGGAAACTATGATCTGTCTGTTTCAATGGGCAGTTTTGTGCAGTTTATAGGTTCCAGGCAAGGGGGGGGGGGGGCAACATGGCAGCTTTATTAAAGTATATTAACATATATACATATGATTATAATATGTATCATATGATTGATATGTGTTCTATCAAATAAAGAAATTGATGGAAGCTATGCTTAAAAACAGGAGAGGTAACAGAGCAAGTTTTTTTGAAGGAGGCAAGTCCCCCTGCATCCTCAAGTATAGGACTGTGTCCCTAACACCCCCTGCAACTTTATATATACCAGCTGTAAGATTGCAGAGAAGTGGGGAAACGGACAAATCCCCCTACCCCACAGTTCAATAATCTCATGCTAAAACACTGCTGGTATATCACTATAATGCTTAGTGAAATGAGAATTGCTCGGTAAAGTTGTAAAGCTGACAATTTATGTTTCAATAAAAGCAATCCACGATGTGTGTGTGTGTGTGTGTGTGTGTGTGTGTGTGTGTGTGTGTGTGTGTGTCCTGTATGGACCTTTGCAATTATACTCCAAAAAGAGTAAAAAGACAAGCTTGTTAAGCACCTTTCTATGAAAAGGGCAAGCTTAAACACCTTTCTGACTTCAAAATGCTACAAAACAATGATAACAGGAACAATGAGCGATTAAACCAAAAACCATCCTTTCAAATGTGTGGAGCTGTTTATTAAATTTTATTTTGTATTTTGCTGCATTTCAGTCTTTTGAGCAAATTTTCATATTGTTTTTGTTTTTATCACTCGTATGAAATACTGCTGGTGTATACAACTAGGGGACAACATGCAGTGTGATGATATGAATGCTGCTTCAGCTCCAGCTTCAGTTAAAGGAGGAGAAGAACAGCCAAACCTCCTTGCTTTTGTTATCTACAGAACAATCACAGACATCATGTGTATCAGGGAGAGCAAAACCTTCTGGAAAGGTAAATGGTGAAATACGGACTGATAATGTATATGAGAAAAGCACACCTACAGATTAGCTATGTAAAAATTTAAAATTTTATTTTATTTTGATAAAGTTTAGTCTTTTGAGTGATATTTCTTATAGTCAGAAAGGTACTTAACAAGCTTCTGTCAAGCATTCCTAAGTACTGTTATGATCAGGCTTTACCAGCGTGCTCAGGAATTGCCAACAGATTGTGCTGGCAGGCAAAGAACAGCAACACAAAGTAAAACCACTTTAAAAGCTATTAAATACATCTATCTGTCACACTTATAAACAAAAAGTATGGCAAAATGAAGTGCAACAGTTTTTAAAGCCATTTGTTCTTCAAAGGGAAACTATGTTTCTGCCTGATGCCTGTTTGGAAGCCAGTAAAACACTTTGTTTTCCTATACTTTTTTCTGTAACTGGTAGTACATGGAGCAGACAATATTCCATGCAGTGCAAAGAATTATGATGAAGTCTTGCTGATCATATTCATTGTCTGTTCTCAGCATGAATGCCATGATTCAACTTTCAGACTTTGCCCTCAGGGTAAATTTCTGGACATCCATGTCTCAAACATTTAATAAGTTGGTTATGATCAAAGATTGGTAGGAAGATTCAGAATTCATGATTTTTAAATTAGAATCTAGTCCAAAATCCCCCAAAATTGCCAATCCACAGATGAACAAACCACCAAGTAAATTCTGTCTAACACCATAAACTTTAATTAACAAAACTGACCCCAGGATTCAGCAAGCTCTGTACGGCTGTATGGCTGATGTGCGATCCAGGAATGAGTTTTCGGTACGTGCATGAGCACTCCTGCACTATTCCTGCATGGACACAGACCCCGTATGCTAATTACCTTATTTGCTGGTGAAAACCATGCAAATAAGGTGAATTAGTGATCCAGGAAGCATGCAGGCATCCATGCAGGAATAGTGTAGACTGTAGCAGAAATGTATTCAGCCAGCAGCTGAATACATTTCTGCAAACTACAAAATGAAGGCATGACAGCTCGCAAAAACACATGTATTATAAGGGTTAGGCATGCCAAAGGCCAAATATATGGCCATAAGCATAAAAATTAGTTTCACAATTATAAAAATTTTTTTTTTTTTTTTTGGTAGATTTCGTCCGTTGGGCAGCTGTGCGCAAAGGGGATCAGCCAGAAAATAATAAAAAAAAAAAGCTGGAAATAAGCTTTTAAAGCAAAATCATCATTTTGTCATAATAGTCAATGGCATGCATAACACAACAAGACCATAGAATAGTGGTTGCTAAGGTGGAAGGCTGAGTGTCAGCTTTGTAACCATGTATTATCAGTAAATTCTATGCAAATGAGGGGAATGATACTGAATCACAGATTCCCCCTCAGTGATTGCTTGATCCAAATGGTGCAGGTGCAGTAATACCATAGTGTAAGCCTAAGAGCTAGATGACTTTATAAGGGGGTGTGTCATCCATGCTGTAAGCTTATTGTAGCTCTGTAGCCAGTGTTTGCCCTTAGCTAAGCACAGCTAAGGAAGGGTGTGTGTCTGAAGCTGCCTAGCAGTATTTACATTCCTAAACAGGTGTGCGTGCCACGCACCAGGTTTAAAAAAAAAAAAAAAAAAACAGGAAATAGCAGCTCCATTCACATCTGAGAACTGGGTTTGCAGCATGCCTCAGGGCTTAAACAGGAAGGCAATGGGAAGGGAAAACAGCAGTAGGACGGTAATCAAGGAGAAATAGCATAGCTGGCAGGTGAAATGTATCAGAATCAGCCAATTACAGAGGAAGCAGTCCAGCCCAGCACACTGCTATAAACTATGCAAACACCTTTCACTCTGGTTTTTCGCGCAAACTCTACATCACTGGTGTACACAAACACAGAAATTTTATGTGACAAAAGCAACAAAATGATAGGGGCTGCTTTTGCTCATAAATCAATATGTGGAAGAGGCTGAGGGTGGTGAGGATGAGAATGCTGATGACCAACCCACAGTGAGGAGAAGAGTGTACAGACCCAAGATAACCTACCAGAGGCTACATAAGCTTGGAGATAGTGGAGCGCTATAGGGTGGACAGGGACCTCCCACAGCAAATTGTTGAGCTGTGCTGGCCACACCTCACACACAGAACCAAAAGAGGAGAACCCATCCCAGTGGATACCAAGGTATGTGTAGGCTTAAGAATACTAGCCACAGGTACCTCCCAAAGGCCAATTGGGGATATCATGGGGATCTCACAGGTATCAGCATTGAGGGTACTCCACCACTTCTTGGATACCATGTCAGCACATGATGGTAAACACATATTTCCACAACACCCATGAGGCATTGACCAGCAATATGCATCTCTTCCACCAAATAGCAGAATACCCTAAGGTAGTGGGTGCTATAGACTGCATGAACATACACATCAAAGCACCAACCAGTGAGCAGAATAGGGCCTACATAAACCACAAGGTCTTCCCCTCATCAACTGCCAGGTCATTTGCGATGCCCAGGGCATTATAATGAATGTATGTGCTGGCAGCCCTGGAAGCTATCATGACTCCCACATCTGGCATATGATGCAGCTGTACCAGAGATTTGCCAGTGGGGACATCCCGTATGGCCACCTAGTGGGGGATACTAGTTACGCACTGGAGCCGTGGCTGATGACACCCATCAGAAATGCACACACACACCCGAACAAGGACTCCATAATGAGGCACACACACAAACGAGAATCATAACAGAGCATGTGTTTGGGATGCTTAAGTCATAGTTCCAGTGCCTGGACATATCCGGTGGAGCCTTGCAGTACTCTCCAGCTACATGTACCCAAATTTTCATTGTATGTGCCATGCTACACAACATGATCCTGTGGAAACAGCTGCAGCAGGAACAGCACGGGGCAGGACCACACAACCTCCCACCATTGCCATGGCCAGCACAGGCATAGACTGACTTGGAGGAGGAGGAACAACCTAAGCCTGCCCCTGTAGGCAGAAGGAGGTTTGCCTGCTATGCCCAGGCTTTGGCAAAGAGGCAACGCATAGCACATACCCTGACACAGTAGGAACCCAGGGAATGACACCTCTCTCTGTCTCGCACATACAGTAAAAGGGATGCCAAACATGACACTACCTGTGCTTAGCCATGTATAGGGAGTGTACTATGTGCATCCAACATAGTCTGCCCTCCAGCACCATCCTCAATACTGGCACAGCCACAAGGTAAGTCACTCTCCCTATCAATTGCTGAATGGAGTAGTATGTTCTGTTACTTCTATCTATGGTATGGATGTGAGCATGCAAGGGAATCGGGTGGATGAATGGGATGGCAGCAGATAGTAGACACCTATATGGGCAGCATGAAATCCATAACAAATACTGGTGTCAACATAGTAGGCAGTACTAGACAAGGTGACAAATCCCGCTGCAGGACATGTGGAGGGACAAATGTGTGTCCATAGGACACACACATGCATGTCAGTGAGGCTCACATACATAACAGTCTCAGCTACCAGGACAGGTGTAGATGACAACAAAGAAAAGCTGTGCTAATGCCTCTGATTGATGGCAATGAAGAACAGCCCCCCTCCACACCTACAGAGACAGACTACAACAGGTCAGGCAGTTGGATGTTAGTTCTGAAGGGTAAGAAGTCTGAAACTGAAATGTAGGTCAATAAAACCTAAGATCTGTACTACACTGTGGCCTATGGCCAGTACTGTTGATGACAGGGCCAAGTTCTGACAACTGCAGTGGCAAATGCAATGCATCCCAGCAAGACCCAATCCAGCAGTAATCCATACTAAGTGTTTGGATGTAATATCTGTCACCATCTGAAAGATGGACATGGCATGAATGTGGGCCCAGACACACACACAGTACACAAGTGGAAGTACCCTAGACAGAGAGTCTATAAAATGTTACTGTCAAATGGGCACACCTTTGGAATTGTACATACAGGTTAGCAGCACATTAGTTGTCTGTGTAGTATGGAATACTGATGTAGTCTGGTCAAACACTGGCAGACCACGAAAGGCACAGTTATGAAATACTGAGAAACCACTGATGTCCCCGCACAAGCCAGCATAAGGGGAATGCCCCATGTATATCTGTGAGTCAGCTGCAAGAAGCTTCCATAGCACACATGCACTCAGCTCACCCCCACCATCAGCCACAGGTTTATCACAGGTTATATCCCTGCTGTTGGGAATGAGTACAATATGACCCCCACTTCTGTTTGGGAATACCCACAGAATGCAGCATGCTGAAGAGGTGCCCCATGCAAGTGTGTCCCTAGCTGTAAGCAGCACACTGCCAGCATCCACACCAATGGATTAATAAGGACAGAAACTATTGCCATTAACACCTTGCACACCTACCTTGTCACCCCAGGGGAATCCAATGTCTTGCAGCCTGGGACTGTAGGAGTGACAGAATGCACTGGCCTGCTACAGATGGCTTGCATCACTACCAAATGCCCTACAGTCCTCTGTCAAAGGCCTGTGTCTCACCCATACTGCCAATGTATGTTATCTCATGGAGTCCCAAATAATGACATAACACAGTCCACAGAACACAAATACAAGGCCATGTCGACAAATCCTAGTACCATGTCCACCATGTCCTACTGCATAAACTGTGGGCCAACCCCTAAGTACTGCTGGGATGAAGTTAATATTATAGGGATACTTATCAGATATCGCTTGCATGATGTTAGGAAGAGGATAGAATAACGGGGGGGGGGGGTAGATGCATGGATGCCATGGAGTGTGTGAAGTCTGAAACTCTGATGTGTGCCCAGGAATGGGTGGCTACAAACCTGCTTGTAAACAACAATGTGAAGGGGAAATATCCAGATATATGAGCCCTGTCTCTGGGTAACCTACTTGAATCTGTACAGCTGTGAGGTATGGCCACAGCAGAATATGGCCATTCTGTCACGTTGATAGATGTACAAGCATGGCAACATGGCAGCTTGATAAAAGTATATTAACATATATACATATGATTATAATATGTATCATATGAGTGATATGCATTCTATCAAATAAAGCCACTGATGGAAGCTATGCTTAAAAACAGGAGAGGTAACAGAGCAAGTTTTTTTGAAGGAGGCAAGTCCCCCTGCATCCTCAGGTATAGGACTGTGTCCCTTACACCCCCTGCAACTTTATATATACCAGCTCTAAGATTGCAGAGAAGTGGGGAAACGGACAAATCCCCCTATCCCACAGCTCAATAATCTCATGCTAAAACACTGCTGGTATATCACTATAATGCTTAGTGAAATGAGAATTGCTCAGTAAAGTTGTAAAGCTGACAATTTATGTTTCAATAAAAGCAATCCACGATGTGTGTGTGTGTCCTGTATGGACCTCTGCAATTACACTCCAAAAAGAGTAAAAAGACAAGCTTGTTAAACACCATTCTGACTTCAAAATGCTACCAAACAATGATAACAGGAACAATGAGCGATGAAACCAAAAACCATCCTTTCAAATGTGTGGAG
This sequence comes from Protopterus annectens, assembly GCF_019279795.1. Taxonomy (NCBI): domain Eukaryota; kingdom Metazoa; phylum Chordata; order Ceratodontiformes; family Protopteridae; genus Protopterus; species Protopterus annectens. The sequence continues at coordinate 1,830,385,152 of NC_056733.1, read as the reverse complement.
CTGTTTATTAAATTTTATTTTGTATTTTGCTGCATTTCAGTCTTTTGAGCAAATTTTCATATTGTTTTTGTTTTTATCACTCGTATGAAATACTGCTGGTGTATACAACTAGGGGACAACATGCAGTGTGATGATATGAATGCTGCTTCAGCTCCAGCTTCAGTTAAAGGAGGAGAAGAACAGCCAAACCTCCTTGCTTTTGTTATCTACAGAACAATCACAGACATCATGTGTATCAGGGAGAGCAAAACCTTCTGGAAAGGTAAATGGTGAAATACGGACTGATAATGTATATGAGAAAAGCACACCTACAGATTAGCTATGTAAAAATTTAAAATTTTATTTTATTTTGATAAAGTTTAGTCTTTTGAGTGATATTTCTTGCAGTCAGAAAGGTACTTAACAAGCTTCTGTCAAGCACTCCTAAGTACTGTTATGATCAGGCTTTACCAGCCTGATCAGGAACTGCCAACAGATTGTGCTGGCAGGCAAAGAACAGCAACACAAAGGAAAACCACTTTAAAAGCTATTAAATACATCTATCTGTCACACTTATAAACAAAAAGTATGGCAAAATGAAGTGTAACAGTTTTTAAAGCCATTTTTTCTTCAAAGGGAGACTATGTTTCTGCCTGATGCCTGTTTGGAAGCCAGTAAAACACTTTGTTTTCCTATACTTTTTTTCTGTAACTGTAGTACATGGAGCAGACAATATTCCATGCAGTGCAAAGAATTATGATGAAGTCTTGTGATCATATTCATTGTCTGTTCTCAGCATGAATGCCATGATTCAGCTTTCAGACTTTGCTCTCAGGGTAAATTTCTGGACATCCATGTCTCAAACATATAATAAGTTGGTTATGATCAAAGATTGGTAGGAAGATTCAGAATTCATGATTTTTAAATTAGAATCTAGTCCAAAATCCCCCAAAATTGCCAATCCACAGATGAACAAACCACCAAGTAAATTCTGTCCAACACCGTACTCTTTAATTAACAAGACTGACCCCAGGATTCAGCAAGCTCTGTACGGCTGTATGGCTGATGTGCGATCCAGGAATGAGTTTTCGGTACGTGCATGAGCACTCCTGCACTATTCCTGCATGGACACAGACCCCGTATGCTAATTACCTCATTTGCTGGTGAAAACCATGCAAATAAGGTGAATTAGTGATCCAGGAAGCATGCAGGCATCCATGCAGGAATAGTGTAGACTGTAGCAGAAATGTATTCAGCCAGTAGCTGAATACATTTCTGCAAACTACAAAATGAAGGCATGACAGCTCGCAAAAACACATGTATTATAAGGGTTAGGCATGCCAAAGGCCAAATATATGGCCATAAGCATGAAAATTAGTTTCACAATTATAAAAAATATTTTTTTTTTGGCAGATTTCGTCCGTTGGGCAGCTGTGCGCAAAGGGGATCAGCCAGAAAATAATAAAAAAAGCTGGAAATAAGCTTTTAAAGCAAAATCATCATTTTGTCATAATAGTCAATGGCGTGCGCAACAAAACAAGACCATAGAATAGTGGTTGCTAAGGTGGAAGGCTGAGTGTCAGCTTTGTAACCATGTATTAGCAGTAAATTCTATGCAAATGAGGGGAATGATACTTAATCACAGATTCCCCCTCAGTGATTGCTTGATCCATGCAGGTGCAGTAATACCATGGTGTAAGCCTAAGAGCTAGATGACTTTATAAGGGGGTGTGTCATCCATGCTGTAAGCTTATTGTAGCTCTGTAGCCTGTGTTTGCCCTTAGCTAAGCACAGCTAAGGAAGGGGGTGTGTCTGAAGCTGCCTAGCAGTATTTACATTCCTAAACAGGTGTGCGTGCCGCACACCAGGTTTAAAAAAAAAAAAAAAAAAAAAAACAGGAAATAGCTCCATTCACATCTGAGAACTGGGTTTGCGCAGCGTGCCTCAGGGCTTAAACAGGAAGGCAATGGGAAGGGAAAACAGCAGTAGGAAGGTAATCAAGGAGAAATAGCATAGCTGGCAGGTGAAATGTATCAGAATCAGCCAATTACAGAGGAAGCAGTCCAGCCCAGCACACTGTTATAAACTATGCAAACACCTTTCACTCTGGTTTTTCGCGCAAACTCTACATCACCGGTGTACACAAACACAGAAATTTTACGTGACAAAAGCAACAAAATGATAGGGGCTACTTTTGCTCGCATTTATTGTGTTTTCTGCCTTTCTGTAAAAAAAACTTGAAAAAAACAAAAAAAAATATCCTTGTTTTCCATACTTTCCTAGCTAGTGTTCCAGAGACCAGATTTTGCTGATCCCTGGGCTTTGTCTTGGTTCCTGTGTTTCTCCATTTTCCTTGTTTGGTCAGGGGGAAGTTTCTTTACTCACCAGTGAGAGTGGGGAGTACTGAGCTGCCTGTTTGTCCTCAGAGGAGTGGTTTAAGGCAGTAACTTGTAGTTTATTGGCCATTTTGGGTCATTTCCTGTTTTTTCCAGCCCCCTGCTATAAAGCACGCTTTAGCGCGGAGTTGCCACAAGAGCAGCGGCGGTTAATCAAGGTTAAACCATTCGGGCTACCTAAAGTCCACTCTTCAAATTTTCCCTTAGAACATCTCTTCCTAAGCTGTACTGATAATCTAACTACCCTATTCTATACCTATAAAGTCTTGATCTACTTGATTCATAAGTGACTATTCTCTATCCGAATAGCCTAGCACTTGCACCCATAGTACTCTTTACTCTGATATAGCACTTTTTATTATACATAGCACCCTACCAGCCTAATACCCCTTTTTCGATCATCCACATCCCTTGAAGTCTTTTCAAACCCATCTACACAAAGTTTTTAACTTTTCCTTCTAGCATGTCGCAGGGTCAGTTGCTAGTGTCATCTCCTGCTCGGCTGATGAATCTGGGAATATTAAGGCAATGTTACAATTGCCTCATGTACACAGACAACCCTCTCCTTCTCCCACAAAACACAAACACATGCGAGAGATACAAATATATAGCCAAACTGGAGGCTGAGCTCTCTCATCATAGGACTGGCAAGACCAGACAGGAGGAGAATGCAACCACACACACCACAAACCCAGTCTCACATAGCACTAGCACAACCTCATATCACACACACAAACACATAAAGACATACTCCGAGGCTCTGACCAAAAATCTACCAAAACAGCAGAGGCCACCAAAGCAGACACCCAAACAACTACCACCACAGACCAAGACACATGCAACACATAGACCACAAAGTCAGTGTGCCAAACAGCCACAGCCCTTAAGGCCAAACACAATGCCAGACACTCTTGTCATAGGTGACTCCATAGTCAGACACACTGATGTCCCACTCACCAGATTGAGCAAGGAGAAGGTCACAGTAAGCTGCCTGTCGGGCGCTAGAATCCACCACATAACGCAAGCACTCAGGTCACTCGACAGCAAGTACAAGTATGACTCAGTCATTGTCCATGCTGGTGTGAACGACCTGAGATGCACCTCCCTGGACTACATGAAAAGGGACATAGAGGAGCTCTCTGATTATGTAGCCCAGGCAGGTATGACCCTGACCTTGAGCAGTATCCTACCTTCACCAAGAATGATGCCACAGTACAGAGACAAGATGATCAGCTTTAATAATTGGCTTAATCACTGGTGTCATTCAAAGAGGATCCAATGTCTGTCTGCCTGGGATGACATGCTGGACAAGCCACGTTGCTTCGCAAGGGACGGCTTGCACCTGTCACCCCTGGGCTTCCAGATATTGGCAAAGGCTCTTGCCACCCCCATAGTGCCTTTTTTAGGCCAGGCTCAAATTCTAAACCTACCACCCTAGAACAAAACAAAGGAAAAAAACTAAGGGTAATGTTGCTCAATGCCAGAAGTCTCAACCTCAAGATGCACGCACTCAAAGCCCTTCTCAGTATGGAGAACATCGATGTCTGTGCTGTGACTGAATCCTGGTTCAAGGCTCCTGAGAGCACCCTGGCACTATCAGGTTTTACCTCATATCATGCGTTCCGGCCCCAAAATCCGGACAACACCAAGAAAGGAGGAGGGGTGTCCATATTCATCAAAGACACCCTCACCTCCAGGTTGGTGGCAACGCACGATGCATCGGAGACCATCCAGGTGCAATTAACCGTAGGCAAGACTGCTCTACAATTTGTAGCATGTTACAGGCCACCCTCTCAAACTCAGGAACCTCACAAAGCATTCCTGAAAACTCTGGAGGGGATAAATGTAACCCCAAACACCATCATACTAGGTGATTTCAACTATCCGAACATAGACTGGGATCACTACTCAAGCCCCAACACTCTAGCCCAAAGGTTCCTAGAGTTCATAAACTCTAATGCCATGGAACAACTAGTCACCATGCCCACAAGAGGTGAAAACATACTGGATCTCATCATCACGAACATGGGGTCACAATGTTCAACACCGGAGGTATACCCTTCATTGGTGAGATCAGATCATAAACTAATCTCACTGGAAGTCCACATCCCGCCCCCACCCCAGATATAAAAGACCACAATGAAGAACTTCTCTAAAGCCGACTTCACACTTCTTAGGACTGGTGTGGTCTCTTTCAAGGCCCGTGAGCCAGCGGAAACCATCACTAAAGCCGCTGAATCACTTACAAATGCCTTCTACCAGCACCTCCAGGACTGCATGGATCAGGCAATCCCAAACAAAACAAAGACTCTTTGTACCAAAGGCAGGAGTCCAGTCTGGTGGACCCCAGACATAAACAAGCTCTACAACAAAAGGAGAAGGTTACTACAAGATAGAGCAAAATCCTCAAAAGGGAAGACACCCTTTATCATCGTAAGTAAAAAACTAAGATCTCTCAAAATCCTCCAAAGCAAATTTTGAAAAAAAAATTGCCACGGACTCAAAAGACAATCACAAGGCCTTTTTTAGCTATGTTAGAAACCTGGGAGGAAACTCCCAGATATGTTCAGAACTGGTTCAAAATGTAAAGATCACTGAACCTACAGACATTGCCAACATACTGGCTGACAGGTTCAGTGCAAATTTCTCCCCCCCCTCCCCCCCAAAAGGAGAAAAATCTATACCAGAGGATTGTAGCCTCCCAAACATCTCAAATGCTCAAGTAAGAACAGCTCTCTCCAAGGCAAAAAACACAGCATCCATGGGACCAGATGGTGTCCCCGGTTGTGTGCTCCGCGAGCTCATTGAGGAATTAAACCCGCAGTTAGGGCAGCTGTTTAATCTTAGCCTCACCTCAGGATACGTACCCAAGGAATGGCGTACGGCTACTGTGGTCCCATTACACAAAGAGGTGCCTCCACTGACCTTGGAAACTACCGTCCCATCAGCTTGACAAGCCTGGTCTGCAAAGCTATGGAGAGGATCATTATGGAACTCATAAATACAGACATAGGGGACCTGCAGACATTGGATCAAACCCAATTTGGCTTTGTCAAGGGCAGATCATGCCTTTTAAACTTGGTTGACTTTTTTGAAACAGTCACCAAGGCCATTGATGAGGGCAAGGCAGTCCACACAGCCTACCTTGACCTGGCAAAGGCTTTCGACACGATACCCCACTCAGGCATCATAGAAAAACTCACCAGTTTAAATGTAAACTCATACGTCACAAGATGGGTTGCAAACTGGCTAAGAGACAGAACCCACAGGGTTAGAGTTGCTGGCGCCATGTCAGATTCCAAGCCTATCACAAGCGGTGTCCCACAGGGCTCGGTCCTGGGTCCACTCTTGTTCGGCATCTACTTTTCAGAAGTACAGGCAAGCACAGGAGGATTATGGCTGACAAAGTTTGCAGATGACTGCAAACTGGGCGCCATAGTTGAAAACACATCAGACACAGATATCCTTCAGAAGGGTCTCATAGAAACGGATAACTGGTGCCAAAGCCATGGCCTAAAGTTAAATGCTAAAAAATGCATAGTCATACCCTTTGGGAAAAACAAGGTTACCCCTAGCTACCATATAGGTGGCAATCCACTAAGCACAGAAGAGGTTATCAGGGATCTGGGAACCCAGGTTGATAGTAACCTCTCATTTGACACCCACGTTGCCAAAGTTGTTAGGAAGACCTTCTACATTGCCCACCTGATCATGAAGGGTTTCACATCTAGGTCAAGGGAGGTCATCATTCCCCTGTACTCATCACTCATCAGACCGATGATTGAGTACAATGCCCCATTTGGAATGTATCTGACCCGACACCTGCAGCAATTGGAAAGGCCCCAAAAGTTCCTCACCAAAAGGATAAAGGGTCTCAAAAATATGTCCTATGCTGCCCGACTGAAGGAGCTCCAGCTCTACTCAGTCGCTTACTGCCTGCTCAGAGGTGACCTGTGCCTGACATACAAGGCCATGTCCAACCCGGAATTAATGAACATGCTTCACCTCAAAAAATCTAAATCCATCAGATCCACAAGAGCACGAGACTTAAACCTTGACACGGTCATAAATAGGATGTGCTGGAGGGAAAGATTCATCACCCAGAGACTCCCTATGCTGTGGAACAAAATCCCAGTACATGTGAGGCAGAGCACCTCGCTGGCTTTGTTCAAGAGAAATCTTGACCAATGGCTGGGAGATCGCAGGTATACCCCAGGGATTACATCAGTGTCACTGCTTGACAGAGGCACAGCAAAATAATGGGCATAATATCCTTCAATCGAAAGGGGTGGCGTAAGCCACAAAAACTCTGGGCTAGGCTTATAAATGCCCTAGGGCAGATAGCCTAGTATGAACCTATGAACCTATGAACCTATAAATCAATATGTGGAAGAGGCTGGGGGTGGTGAGGATGAGAATGCTGATGACCAACCCACAGTGAGGAGAAGAGTGTACAGACCCAAGATAACCTACCAGAGGCTACATGAGCTGGAGATAGTGGAGTGCTATAGGGTGGACAGGGACCTCCCACAGCAAATTGTTGAGTTGTGCTGGCCACACCTCACACAGAACCAAAAGAGGAGAACCCATCCCAGTGGATACCAAGGTATGTGTAGGCTTAAGAATACTAGTCACAGGTACCTCCCAAAGGCCAATTGGGGATATTATGGGGATCTCACAGGTATCAGCATTGAGGGTACTCCACCACTTCTTGGATACCATGTCAGCACATGACGGTAAACACATATTTCCACAACACCCATGAGGCATTGACCAGCAATATGCATCTCTTCCACCAAATAGCAGAATACCCTAAGGTAGTGGGTGCTATAGACTGCATGAACATACACATCAAAGCACCAACCAGTGAGCAAAATAGGGCCTACATAAACCACAAGGTCTTCCCCTCATCAACTGCCAGGTCATGTGCGATGCCCAGGGCATTATAATGAATGTATGTGCTGGCAGCCCTGGAAGCTATCATGACTCCCACATCTGGCATATGATGCAGCTGTACCAGAGATTTGCCAGTGGGGACATCCCGTATGGCCACCTAGTGGGGGATACTGGTTATGCACTGGAGCCATGGCTGATGACACCCATCAGAAATGCACACACACCCAAACAAGAACTCCATGATGAGGCACACGCACAAATGAAAATCATAACAGAGCATGTATTTGGGATGCTCAAGTCACAGTTCCAGTGCCTGGACATATCCGATGGAGCCTTGCAGTACTCTCCAGCTACATGTACCCAAATTTTCATTGTATGTGCCATGCTACACAACATGATCCTGTGGAAACAGCTGCAGCAGGAACAGCACGGGGCAGGACCACACAACCTCCCACCATTGCCATGGCCAGCACAGGCATAGACTGACTTGGAGGAGGAGGAACAACCTAAGCCTGCCCCTGTAGGCAGAAGGAGGTTTGCCTGGTATGCCCAGGCTTTGGCAAAGAGGCAACACATAGCACATACACTGACACAGTAGGAACCCAGGGAATAACACCCCTCTCTGACTCGCACATACAGTAAAAGGGATGCCAAACATGACACTACCTGTGCTTAGCCATGTATAGGGAGTGTACTATGTGCATCCAACATAGTCAGCCCTCCAGCACCATCCTCAGTACTGGCACAGCCACAAGGTAAGTCACTCTCCCTATCAATTGCTGAATGGAGTAGTATGTTCTGTTACTTCTATCTATGGTATGGATGTGAGCATGCAAGGGAATCGGGTGGATGAATGGGATGGCAGCGGATAGTAGACACCTATATGGGCAGCATGAAATCCATAACAAATACTGGTGTCAGCATAGCAGGCAGTGCTAGACAAGGTGACAAATCCCACTGCAGGACATGTGGTGGGACAAATGTGTGTCCATAGGACACACACATGCATGTCAGTGAGGCTCACATACATAACAGTCTCAGCTACCAGGACAGGTGTAGATGACAACAAAGAAAATCTGTGCTAATGCCTCCGATTGATGGCAATGAAGAACAGCCCCCCATCCACACCTACAAAGACAGACTACAACAGGTCAGGCAGTTGGATGTTAGTTCTGAAGGGTAAGAAGTCTGAAACTGAAATGTAGGTCAATAAAACCCAAGATCTGTACTACACTGTGGCCTATGGCCAGTACTGTTGATGACGGGGCCAAGTTCTGACAACTGCAGTGGCAAACGCAATGCATCCCAGCAAGACCCAATCCAGCAGTAATCCATACTAAGTGTTTGGATGTAATATCTGTCACCATCTGAAAGATGGACATGGCATGAATGTGGGCCCAGACACACACACAGTACACAGGTGGAAGTACCCTAGACAGAGAGTCTATAAAATGTTACTGTCAAATGGGCACACCTTTGGAATTGTACATACAGGTTAGCAGCACATTAGTTGTCTGTGTAGTATGGAATACTGATATAGTCTGGTTAAACACTGGCAGACCACGAAAGACACAGTTATGAAGTACTGAGAAACCACTGATGTCCCCGCACAAGCCAGCATAAGGGGAATTCCCCATGTATATCTGTGAGTCAGCTGCAAGAAGCTTCCATAGCACACATGCACTCAGCTCACCCCCACCATCAGCCACAGGTTTATCACAGGTTATATCCCTGCTGTTGGGAATGTGTACAATATGACCCCCACTTCTGTTTGGGAATATCCACAGAATGCAGCATGCTGAAGAGGTGCCCCATGCAAGTGTGTCCCTAGCTGTAATCAGTACACTGCCAGCATCCACACCAATGGATTAATAAGGACAGAAACTATTGCCATTAACACCTTGCACACCTACCTTGTCACCCCAGGGGAATCCAGTGTCTTGCAGCCTGGGACTGTAGGAGTGACAGAATGCACTGGCCTGCTACAGATGGCTTGCATCACTACCAAATGCCCTACAGTCCTCTGTCAAAGGCCTGTGTCTCACCCATACTGCCAATGTATGTTATCTCATGGAGTCCCAAGTAATGACATAATACAGTCCACAGAACACAAATACAAGGCCATGTCGACAAATCCCAGTACCATGTCCACCATGTCCTACTGCATGAACTGTGGGCCAACCCCTAAGTACTGCTGGGATGAAGTTATTACAGGGATACTTATCAGATATCGCTTGCATGATGTTAGGAAGAGGATAGAATAACGGGGGGGGGGGTAGATGCATGGATGCCATGGAGTGTGTGAAGTCTGAAACTCTGATGTGTACCCAGGAATGTGTGGCTACAAACATGCTTGTAAACCACAATGTGAAGGGGAAATATCCAGATATATGAGCCCTGTCTCTGGGTAGCCTGCATGAATCTGTACAGCTGTGAGGTATGGCCACAGCAGAACATGGCCATTCTGTCACATTGATAGATGTACAAGTATGGGATCCTCAGCCACCACAGTACCAAGGTGCTGGACCATTTACACAGACCCATCAGCAAGTGTCTGCAGCTCCCACTCCAGAATGGCATTAGTGTGCAAGAATATGTAGGCTGCAGACCACAATACTGGACACTGCTTCATTTATCTTGTATTCCCCCAGGAAATTACTCTGAGCAAATAAGTATATCTGTCAGTAGTTGATGACATAATACATCACAGTGTAAAACAGTACATATGTTTGAATATCTCTGCTAACACCAAAACCATGTAGCACAAGCAGCACAGACACAATTAGTTAAAGTATCCCATTCTTCTTTGCCCATTGTGACTCCATATTGTCAACCTATCCGCAGATATCCTGCAGAAACAGGTTGCTAGCTGTAGGTGTAGAACACAAATGCCTGCACTGCCCTAACTTTGAGAGGATGTCTGTCTATACACACTGAGCAGAGTGGAGGAGGGGCGTTGACTACAACTCTGATCTGAGATATATAAGTATCCTGTTTTTTTGGATTATTTATATTGATTATTGTTTCTAGCAATTTATATATAGCACTTTTTATTGCCTGCTGCATAGTTTTTAGTGCATTTTATTGCTATTAGCTAATCTGCACGGGTAACTGACTTGTTTGCAGTTAAAAGCATTCTGTAGAGCCTCTTTACTCCTTTATCTGTTTAAAAACTTTAATTTTGTGGCTTTCTGTAGTGTTTACTGTCTAAAGAGTGTAGGCTAATAGCTTTAGTATTGTCCTAGTTCAGATTTGATGGCTCTGGGCCTGTTTGTCTCTACAGTGATTGTTCAAAGCACATGAACAGGCCATCTTGAATTAGCAAAAGCCTTTCTTTACCTTGGCTAGATTGTGCTAGTTGGCTGCTGGCTAGTGGGGGCTGGTTCATTTGTGCTTTTTATAAAAAAAAAAGTTATCCAAGGTTTTATCTTCTGGTATTTAAGCCCTAACTTTGAGAGGATTTCTGTCTATGCACACTGAGCAGAGTGGAGGAGGGGTGCTGACTACAACTCTGATCTGAGATATTTAAGTATCCTGTTTTTTTGGATTATTTATACTGATTATTGTTTCTAGCAATTTATATATATAGCACTTTTTATTGTCTGCTGCATAGTTTTTAATGCCTTGTATTGCTATTGACTAATCTGCATGGGTAACTGATTTGTTTGCAGTTAAAAACATTCTGTAGAGTCTCTTTGCTCCTTTACCTGTTTAAAAACTTTCATTTTGTGGCTTTCTGTAGTGTTTACTGTCTAAAGAGTGTAGGCTAATAGCTTTAGTATTGGTCCCCACCCTTCCTCCCTGTTGGTGTCTTGTTGTTATACTTGGTGGCTTTGCAGTTGCCCGCCCCTACTGTAAATTTGATCTGGGACACTCATCCCAGTCTAGTGTCATTAGCTCATTCTACCTAATACAGAGAGAACATCTGAGAAGGCTTTCTGTTTCTCCTTTTCTCCTTTCAAAAAAAAAAAATTGTCTGAATCTCCTTGTGTTCTGACTGTGCTTCGCAAACATTTTGGAAATATAGAGTATATTTTAGAGCATTTATTATAACTGTAATTGCCTTAATATTGCTACAACTCAAGTGCTCTAGGTTGCACTGCATCTGAATTGTTTGTGTGTTTTAGCTGCTTTTCTGTATATATAGACTTCTTCCACCCCACATAGCCTATTCTCCACTTCCTACAGGCAACTATCTCATATATCCCAGACACTAACTTCATATTTAGATCTAGCAAATACTAAGCCAATTTAAATAACTGCTTAAATTCTCAAATTGTACTACTCCATTTCAAGAAACTGTATATTTTCTAATGCAATGTTTTGTCTTCCACTAAATGTAACCTAGAAATTTAATTGTAACTGCTGCAACTTTGTTGTGTCTTCTAAACAAAAATTTAAATTATAAACTGCTGTAATCTTTGTTTTGTCATGGAGCTTTTCTCCCCAGGACTCCATGGAAAATGGGTTCTCATTGGCCCAATGGACTTTCCTGGTTAACCAACTGCAAATAAATAAATATGTACACTAGGTACTTATTCTGCTGTATTACTGCCTCTTAAATCGTTTTTCAGTTTTACACTTGCCTTGCTTCATTTAAAAAGTTTTAAATTGCTAATTTTGCTGAGTTTTAATTGCATTTACTGTTTAGGACTACACACTCAAGTGTGTTAGCCTTTTCCGTGTTTATTTACTGTATTACTGCATTGTTTAGCCTGTTTTAACAAAAAAAAATACTATCGTGTTTGCTCGTTTCCCACCTATCCTAGCCAGTCCATATCCCAGGCTTTGCTTGTCTCAGGACTTTAATTTCTGTGTTCAGAGCTATCCAGACCTTGCTGTGGTAGAGGGAAGTCCTACTGCTTACAAGTGAGCGTGGTGAGCATTGTACTGCCTAGCTAACACTAGAGGAGTGGTTTCCAACTCTGAAATTGTAATTTTATTAGCCTTTCTGGGCTGATTTCTATCCCTTTCAGCTTTCTGGCTTAAAAATGCATGCGTTTGCACATTTTTTGCATTGTGCAGCACTGTGAGGCTACAGTTAAACTATACCAGGTGCCAGAAAGTCTGCTCTTCAAATTTTCCCTTAGAACTAGCTGGTTTCTCAGTGGTAGCACTCAAATCTGAAACTCTGTAACTAGCACTTGCTCTAGAACCTGCTGGAAAGCATTAGGAAGCCTGAAACTGATGCAAGCACTCAACTCTCCTTGTCAATAAGGAGAAATTAATCGTAGGCACTAAACAGCCTATAATTGCAAAGTACCTTGCAAAGGTAAGGGAAAACAACTCTTATACTTTACAAAAAAGCACCTAAACAGGCATGTCCAAGGGTCAGCTTCCAGTGATTTCTCCTGTCCACCTGGTGAATCTGGGCATACTGGTGCAATGAGGCAACTGCCACATGTACTCAGACAATCCTCTCCTCCTACCACCAGCACTACAACCTGTGAGAGATGCACTTACAAAGCCAAACTGGAAACAAAGCTCTCTCCGGCCAAGACAGTGCTAGACAGTCAAGAGGAGAAGGTTAACACCTGCACTACACCTCAAGCAACTCATAGCCCTTCAAAACCCACACCATCAACACCCACACATAGCAACACTAAACCCACATATGTGGAAGCCCTTAACATTAACCTGCCCAAGCAACAAGGACCTCCGAAGCTGAAACGCAAACACCAGTCACAACCAAAGTGACACATAGCTCAACACCAGTGTGCCACCCAACAACAGCCCCTAAGGCAAGACAATGTACCCAACACTTTAGTCATAGGTGACTCTATAGTCAGGCACACTGATGTCCCACTCACCAGGCTGAACAAGGAGAAAATTACAGTCAGCTGCTTTTGGGTGCCAGGATCCGCCACAACGCATGCACTCCAGTCACTCCACAACAAGTACAAATATGACTCTGTCATTGTCCATGTTGGAGTGAATGACTTGAGACGTACCTCCCTGGACTACATGAAAAGAGACATGTAAGAGCTCTCGGATCATGTGGCCCAGGCAGGTATGACCCTAGCCATGAGTAGCATCCTGCCTTTGCCCAGAATGATACCACAGTATAAGGACAAAATGATTGACTTCAACAATTGGCTAAGCTTCTGGTGTCATTCAAAGGGATTCCAATATCTGTCTGCCTGGGAAGACATGATCGATAAACCACAATGCTTTGCCAGAGATGGTCTGCACCTGTCACCCCTGGGATTCAGGTTACTGGCTAAAGCTCTTGCCACCCTTATAGTGCCTTTTTTGGCAAGGTTCAAAGGATAAAACCACCACTGTAACAGATACAAGCATGCAAAATCTGAAGATAATGCTACTCAATGCTAGAAGTCTAAACCTCAAAAATGCACTCTCTCGTGGCGCTCCTAAAAATGGAGAACATCGATATCTGTGCAGTAACTGAGACTTGGTTCAAGGATCCAGAGAGCACCCCTGCAATACCAGGCTACAACTCTTACCACACTTTTTGGCCACAAAACCAAGACCAAACCACTAAAGGTGGAGGAGTGTCCATATTCACCAAGGATATTCACACCACCAGGCTAGTTGCCCAACACAATGTATCTGAAATTCTCCAGGTGCAACTAACACTAGGTAAGATTGCAATCCAAATTGTAGCTTGCTACAGATCCCCCACCATGCCCCAAGATTCTCGCTATACCTTTCTAAACATACTGGAAAATATTAAGATACAACCAAACACCCTAATACTGGGTGATTTCAACTACCCTGCCATTAACTTGGAAAATTACTCTGGTACCAACTCCTTTTCCCAACGGTTCTTGAAATTCATAAATTCCAAAGCCCTGGATCAACTAATCCACTGTCCCACCAGGGCCTCCAATATCCTAGACCTGGTCATTACCAACATGGGAGATAGATGCTCCACACCAGTGGTCACCCCATCATTGGTCAGGTCTGACCATAAGCAAATCACCCTTGACATCCACATCCCACCCCCACCCCCAGTAAGGAAATCTCCTTAAAAAACTTCTCCAAAGCCAACTTCATGCTACTGAAGTCAGAAGTGACACATTTCATGACACCCATGTAGATGGGATCTGAAAGTTCAACTGCAGAATCCTACACTAAGGCACTGTATGAGCACATCCACTTGTGCATGAATCGTGCCATCCCAAATAGAACAAAGATGCTCTTCTCCAAAAAAAGGAAGCCAATCTGTTGGTCCCCTGCTATAAACAAACTATACAACAGAAGGAAGAAACTGTTGCAGGAAAGAGGAAAATCCCAGGATGCAAAACACTTGCTCACCAGCCTCAGTAAGAAGCCGAGAGCCCACATAAAATCCTCAAAGGCTAGTTACGAAAATAAAATTGCCAAAGATTCCAAAGACAACCACAAGGAATTCTATAGTTATGTCAAGAATCTAAATGGCAATTCTCAAATCTGCTCTGAGCTACAACAGAATGGCATTAAATATACTGTTCCCAAGGATATTGCCAATATCCTGGCAGATCAATTTAGTGCCAACTTCACCCCCCTCTCACCCACTAAAGGGCCCATCTCAATACCAAAAGATTGCCAAATTCCGGTAGTCATGGCCACACAGGTAGAAACCACATTCTCTAAAGCTAAGAATACAGCATCCATGGGATCAGATGACATCTCAGGCTGTGTACTATATGTACTACATGAACTACAAAATGAACTGTCACCTCACCTAAGTGTCATGTTTAATCATAGCCTCACTTAAGGCTTCGTACCCACTGAGTGGCACACAGCTGCAGTTATCCCACTCCACAAGGGGGGATTCACGTTGGATCCTGGGAACTACCATCCCATCAGTCTGACAAGCCTGATCTGCAAGGGCATGGAACGCATTATCATGGAACTTATAACAAAGACATTGGCAACCTTCAAACACTGGACCCCACCCAGTTTGGGATTGTGAAGGGCTGATCTTGTCTCCTGAATCTGATTGACTTCTTCGAATCAGTCTCCAGAGCTGTGGACGAGGGTAAGGCAGTCCACACAGCCTATCTGGACCTCACCAAGGCCTTCAACACCATCCCCCACTCTGGAATCATAGATAAACTTACTAAGCTGGGCATAAATCCCTACGTCACTTGATGGGTTGCCAACTGGCTTACTGATAGAACCCAGACTGTAAAAGTAGCCGACTCCAAATCCAGCTCCAGACAAGTGACAAGTGGAGTACCTCAGGGTTCAGTCCTGGGACCACTCTTGTTTGGCATCTACTTCTCTGGAGTACAGGCCACCACTAAGGGACTCTGGCTAACAAAGTTCACAGATGACTGCAAACTGGGAGCCATTATTGAATCCCCAAATGATGTGGATATTCTACAAAAGGGCCTTACAGAAACAGATGCCTGGTGCCAGAGCCATGGGCTCAAGCTTAATGCCAAGAAATGTATAGTTATCCCCTTTGGAAAAAAACATGTACGCATGAATTACCACATAGGTGGCAGTACACTAAACATTGAAAGTGTGATGCAAGACTTAGGGACACAGGTGGACAGTGGTCTCACTTTTGATAACCACATCACCATAACAGTCAGGAAATCCTTCAATGTGGCACATCTCATCACTAAAGGGTTTTCATCCAGAAAAAAGGAGGTCATTGTCCCACTGTACTCATCCCTCATTAGACCCATTATCTGTGGTGGTGCAGCGGTAGTGTTGTTGCCTCACAGCAAGAGGTTCTCCTGTTCGATTCTCAGCTAGTGTGTGGGGAGTGCCTTCTGTGTGGAGTCTGCTTGTCCTCCCCGCGGGTCGAGTGGCGTTCCGAAAGACATGCGTGAATGGGCGTGCCTTCGTTGAAGGTTGGGCATCAAGCTGGTAACTCGGCACCGTGAAAATCTACTGCCAATCATTAGCGGACCGGAGTTCCGCAGTGGTGACCCCTAACCAGGAAAAGCCGAAAGACAACAACATATAGTATAATGCCCTGTTTGGTATGTACCTCACAAGACATCTGCAACAGCTGGAAAGGCCACAGAAATACCTCACTAAAAGAATCACAGGCCTAAAGCAGATGCCATATGCTGACCATCTAAAAAAACTCCAGCTATACTCTGTGGCATATTGTCTACTTAGGGACTATCTCTGCTTAACATACAAGGCCATGTCAAACCCTAAGCTGTTCGACATGCTCCACCTAAAGAAATCCTAATCCCTCAGTGTCACATGCTCCAGAGATCTAAACCTAGTCATCACAATGAACAAAACATGCTGGAGGGATAGGTTCCTGACCCAGAGACTCCCCATATTCTGGAATAGACTGCCCATACATGTCAAGCAGAGCGCCTCCTTGGCCCTCTTCAAAAGGAACCTTGATGATTGGATGGGAGATAGGAAATTCACCCCAGGGATCATGTCAGTCACCCTACTAGACAGGGGTCCAGAGAAGTAAATATTGTGGGAAGAAATATCCAGGGAATTGTTATGGCTAGGCTTGTATAGGCCCTAGGGCCAATAGCCTAGTACCAACCTATTAACCTATGGAGTACAACCTACCTGGAATGGATTCACACATTCAGTACAGAAGGTCATACTGGGCATGCTCCCACACTTACAGAAATGAAGCCCATGTCTGACAACAACAGTGGACTATACATATCTGTCTGTCACAGATTTCTGTGCACACACACCACATTGCACACCAGACATGCTTTGCACACACATCAGACAGGGATACATATATATATATATATATATATATATATATATATATATATATATATATATATATATATATCCGAGGACAACACATTAGAATAGGTCAAACATACACAGAGATGTGGGGAAGAGAGAGACAGACAGTGACAAAAAGCTTCCCATCAGAGGCCTGTCCCACCCACCACACATCCAATTGGCCAATATCACATGATGTGCCAATGTCTATCACTGTAGACATTTGCTTCTGGTAGCCCTCAGCACTATAATGTCTGTGGTGCTTGTGATAACTGTGTAACATGACAGTACAAGTCATTATTCATCTAGCAGTCGTGTACACAGTCCTGTCAAATGTAAAGTTGTATATGACTGAGTGTTGTGAGTGTGTTTCTAGAGGAATAGTTTATGGCCCATTCACACAAAGTGTACGCCCCATTGCCTTAGTTTAGCTAGCCTGCTGAGTTCAGTCACCTTGAAATACCCCTTTGGAGAAGGGTCATTCCTATAAGCTCTGTGGCATGTGCAATAACTGCATAATGCTATAGCATAATGTACTAGTTAGGTAGGATTTCTATTCCCAGACATGGCAACTGTGAAACTGTGTGTATGTAGGGATAAATGATTTTGAGGCTATTCACAGTGATTACACCTCCCATTGCCCTACTTTAGCAAGCCTGCTGATGTCAGTCACCTTGAAATACCTCCTTGGACAAGATTCAGCCCTGTAAGCTCCATGGCACATGCAAAAACTGCATAATGCTATAGTGTGATGTACTAGTTAGATAGGAATTCTAATCCCAGACATGGCAACTGTGAAATCCTGTGTGTGTAAAGAGTAATGCTTTTGAGGCCATTCATGTTCACTACACCTCCCATTGCCCTACTTCATCAAGCCTGCTGATGTCAGTCACCTTGAAATACCTCCTTGGACAAGCTTCAGCCCTGTAAGCTCTGTGGCACGTGCAATAACTGCATAATGCTGTAGTGTGATGTACTAGTTAGACAGGAATTCTAATCCTCAATATGGCAGCTGTGAAACACTGTGTGTGTGTTTGTAGAGAGTAATGCTTTTGAGGCCATTCACAGTCACTACACCTCCCATTGCCCTACTTCAGCAAGCCTGCTGTCATCTACCTTGAAATATACCTTTGGAGAAGGGCAAGCACTGTAAGCTCCGTGGTGCATGCCATAAATGTGGAACAATGTAATAGCAGTAACTACACAGCTATGGGTTTGAATCTCATCTGTGGCTAGTGCTTTTTGTCCCCATCTACAGCCTGTACACATCTCAGAGCCTGACTTTAGCAGTCCTGCAGATATCATCCACCTTACAAGTATCTGTTGCGAAGTCTATACTGTGTCAGGTCAGTGGTGCATGTGGTAAATGTGTAACATAATGGTCCATAAAAGTTGTTAGATAGATCCAAAAGGCAGCCTGGAAGTCCGTGAAATCTGTTTATTGAAAGCCAAATACACTAAAGTGCTTTTCGTACGTACAGTGTACGAACTTCTTCAGAGAACCAAATAGCTGAAAACACACCCTTAATATAACTTTTGCAAGTCAGCTGATGTTACGCCCATTATTCAATTCTATTTAAAAGATACAGCATCAAATAAAAGCTTTTGAATTAACTAATTTTTAAATAACCTATTTTTAAAGGATATAATAAGTGTATACCTTAAATTCAAATGAATCAAGTACATTCATAAATTCAAAAGAGAATTCAAGCAAAAAACGGCACATCATTACAACCATGAAAAACATTAAAAACATTAAAAATGGAAAAATCCTTATAAATAGTAGAATTCTACTCTCCTTCATTTTTCCAAGTAGTAACAAACTTCCATGGGTTTACAAATTTAAGTTTAGAAGCATTGATATTATATTACTAATAATTTTTAGTAAGAATTCCTATATTTTCTATAAAATTTCCACAATAATCAATAATATTAGAAAATTACAAAAAATAATATAAAAAATCTGAGCATTCTTATAACATTAAAAAAGGATCCCTTGATAATGCCCTTGCTAGACATATTTCTGAATATCCTGCACATAACTTTAAATTTTGGATTTTAGACCAATTGCTACCTAATATTAGAGGAGGACCTATTGAATTGCAATTAGAGCGTCTGGAATTATTATGGCAAATCAAATTGTTTTCTTATTGTTTACCTGGTTTGAACGACGTTTGTTCAATTATGCCTATTTTAAAATTACGGAGTTTAACTAGGTAGTAATATCTTTTATCTTTGTAAGATTTTTTATATTTTATATTATTTTTTGTAATTTTCTAATTCCATCCCCACAAGAGGAGAAAACATACTTGATCTCATCATCATGAACATGGGATCACAATGTTCAACACCGGAAGTATACCCCTCAGTGGTGAGATCAGATCATAAACTAATCTCGCTGGAGGTCCTCATCCCGCCCCCACCTGAAATAAAAAAGACCACAGTGAAAAACTTCTCAAAAGCCGACTTCACACTTCTAAAAACTAGTGTGGTCTCCTTTAAGGCCCCTGAGCCAGTGGTAAACATTACTCAAACTGCTGAATCACTTACAAATTCCTTCTACCAGCACCTACAGGACTGCATGGATCAGGCAATCCCAAACAAAACAAAGACTCTTTGTACCAAAGGCAAGCGTCCAGTCTGGTGGACCCTAGCCATAAACAAGCTCTACAACAAAAGGAGGAAGCTACTACAAGATAGAGCAAAATCCTTGAAAGGTAAGACACCTTTGATCATTATAAGTAAAAAACTAAGAGCTCTCATAAAATCATCCAAGGCAAATTGAGAAAAATCGCCAAGGACTCAAAAGACAATCATAAGGCCTTCTTTAGCTATGTTAGAAACCTAGGAGGAAACTCCCAGATATGCTCAGAATTAGTTCAAAATGATGTGAAGATTACTGAACCTACACACATTGCCAACATACTGGCTGACAGGTTCAGTGCAAACTCCCCAAAAGGAGAGATATCTATACCAAAGGATTGTAGCCCCCCAAATATCTCCAACGCCCAGGTAAGAACTGCTCTCTCCAAGGCAAAAAACACAGCATCCATGGGACCGGATGGTGTCCCCGGCTTGTCCCCGGCTGTGTGCTCCACGAACTCAATGAGGAATTAAACCCGCAGTTAGGACAGCTGTTTAATCTTAGCCTCACCTCAGGATATGTACCCAAGGAGTGGCGCACGGCGACTGTGGTCCCACTTCACAAGGGTGGTGCCTCCACCGACCCTGGAAATTACCGTCCCATTAGCTTGACAAGCCTTATCTGCAAAGCCATGGAGAGGATCATAATGGAACTCATAAATAAAGACATAGGGAACTTGCAGACTTTGGATCCAACCCAGTTTGGCTTTGTCAAAGGCAGATCATGCCTTTTAAACTTGGTTGACTTTTTCGAAACAGTCACCAAGGCCATTGATGAGGGCAAGGCAGTCCATACAGCCTACCTCGACCTGGCAAAGGCCTTTGACACAATACCCCACTCAGGTATCATTGAAAAACTCATCAGCTTGAATGTAAACCCATACATCACAAGATGGGTTGCAAACTGGCTAAGTGACAGAACCCACAGGGTCAGAGTTGCTGGCGCCATGTCAGACTCAAAGCCTGTCACAAGTGGTGTCCCACAGGGCTCAGTCCTGGGACCACTCTTGTTCGGCATCTACTTTTCTGAAGTACAAGCAAACACAGGAGGGTTATGGCTGACAAAGTTTGCAGATGACTGCAAACTGGGCGCCATAGTCGAAAACACATCTGACACAGATATTCTTCAGAAGGGCCTCACAGAAACAGATAACTGGTGCCAGAGCCATGGCCTAAAGTTAAACGCCAAGAAATGCATAGTCATACCCTTCGGGAAAAACAAGGTTACCCCTAGCTACCATATAGATGGCAATCCACTGAGCACAGAAGAAGTCATCAGGGATCTGGGGATCCAGGTTGACAGTGACCTTTCGTTTGACACTCATGTTGCCAAAGTAGTTAGGAAAACCTTCTACATTGCCCACCTGATCATGAAGGGATTCACATCTAGATCTACGGAGGTCATCGTCCCCCTGTACTCATCACTCATTAGACCTATGATTGAGTACAATGCCCCATTCGGAATGTATCTGACCCGACACTTGCAGCAGCTGGAAAGGACCCAAAAGTTCCTCACCAAAAGGATAAAGGGTCTCAAAAATATGTCTTATGCTGCCCGACTGAAAGAACTCCAGCTCTATTCAGTCGCATACCGCTTGCTCAGAGGTGACCTGTGCCTGACATATAAGGCCATGTCAAACCCAGATTTGATGAATATTCTTCACCTCAAAAACTCTAGATCCCTCAGAACCACAAGGGCGGGAGACTTAAACCTTGACACGGTTATTAATAGAATGTGCTGGAGGGACAGATTCATCACCCAGAGACTCCCTATGCTGTGGAACAAAATCCCGGTACATGTGAGGCAGAGCACCTCGCTGGCCTTGTTCAAGAGGAATCTTGACCAATGGATGGGAGATCGCAGATATACCCCAGGGATTACTTCAGTGTCACTGCTTGACAGAGGCACAGCAAAATAATAGGCATAGTTTTCGTCAAACTAAAGGGGTGGCGAAAGCCACATAACTATGGGCTAGGCTTATAAATGCCCTTGGTCAGATAGCCTAGTATGAACCTATGAACCTATTGTGGAAATTTTATAGAAAATATAGGAATTCTTACTAAAAATTATTAGTAATATAATATCAATGCTTCTAAACTTTTATTTTATACAAATTTGTAAACCCATGGAAGTTTGTTACTTCTTGGAAAAATGAGGGAGAGTAGAATTCTACTATTTATAAGGATTTTTTCATTTTTAATGTTTTTAATGTTTTTCAT